>NC_140504.1:50497577-50694540 GCF_964339955.1 Pipistrellus hanaki | reverse complement strand
TCACTTAAATTTTGCTTGTCCTACAGATTTCGGACTTGCCAGCCCCATAATCATGTGAGTTAATTCCTTAAAATAAATATCGCCCCCACCCTTCTCTCTTTCCACATATACATATATTTATGTATATGTGGAAAGAGAGGAGAGGGAGAGGTAGAGGGAGAGGAAGAGGGAGAGGGAGAGGGAGAGGGAGAGGGAGAGGGAGAGGGAGAGGGAGAGGGAGAGGGAGAGGGAGAGGGAGGGGAGAAAGAGGAGGAGGAGGAGGAGAAAGAGGAAGAGAGAGAGAGAGAGAGAGAGAGAGAGAGAGAGAGAGAGAGAGAGAGAGAGAGAGAGAGAGAGGAGAGAGAGAGAGAGGGAGGAGAGGAGAGGGAGAGGGAGAGGGAGAGGGAGAGGGAGAGGGAGAGGGAGAGGGAGAGGGAGAGGGAGAGGGAGGGGAGGGGAGGGGAGAAAGAGGAGGAGGAGGAGGAGAAAGAGGAGGAGGAGGAGGAGGAGGAGGAAGAGAGAGAGAGAGAGAGAGAGAGAGAGAGAGAGAGAGAGAGAGAGAGAGAGAGAGAGAGAAATGGTTTCTCTGGAGAACCCTAATACATTCTACACTTTGGATGGCCCCCTCTCTCTTTTCACCTGTCCAGTCCAGCTCACCTCTCAACACCTGGTTTAACCACATCTCCAGGAAGCTCCCCGGACACCTCAGCAACCTTATACTCACAGTCTTTTCCACGCCTGGCGATTTCATGTTCCTTTGAGAACTCTCTTCAATTCCTGATGTAAAATCTAACCACTATGGCTGTTGGCTCACCAGGGAAAGGTAGAGGGTCTTACATTTTGCAATCCTACTGGCATGTAGTGTCTGACACACTGTAAACTTTTTATCATTTAGGTTTTTTAAGTTTCATCCTTCATATGTTCAGATAAATTTGATTTAATATCATAGATCCCAAAATTGATTTTTTTTTTTTTACCTAGCCCTTATGTGTATTTAAACTGATTTTAAATACATCAGTGATTCCTCATAGACTGGCCTTTTGTTCTGAGAAGGCTGTTGAGTTCACTGAAGTCTGAGGGAGATGGCACCGTGTGAAGGGCTGATGCCTTCTCGGGACACACATCTACCTGGAAGGTCGCAGGATGCTCTCACGTGAGACATAACAAAGAGGCCCTTTTCCATCTACAGAGGAAGACAAACTAACCCCCATGGTCTCATGCAAAAGGTGTGCCTCAGGTGGTCTGGCCCTGAGTGTGGGCAGGATGCACCTCTGACCAAGCCTCTCTGTGCATGGGATGTAGCAGGGGAGGCAGCCACACAGGTGAGGAGCTGGTACCAGCAGGAGCTGGCACCAGACGAGTGGAAGAATCCCAGGAAAGCTGGAGAGGGTCACACACTGCAGGCAAACTTACCTCTCTCTGACCCATCTCTGGTGCCCCCTACGATGGTGCCCCAAATTCTGCACTCATATTCAGTAGTTAAGTCCATGGTGAGGCTGGCATTGAAACCTTTGTGGGAGGCCTATCTTAAAAGCAACGTAAGTAGCCGAAACCGGTTTTGCTCAGTGGATAGAGTGTCGGCCTGCAGACTGAAAGGTCCCAGGTTCGATTCTGGTCAAGGGCATGCACATTGGTTGCGGGCACATCCCCAGTAGGAGGTGTGCAGGAGGCAACTGATCAATGTTTCTAGCTCTCTATCCCTCTCTCTTCCTCTCTGTAAAAAAATCAATAAAATACATTAAAAAAAAAAAAAAGAAAAGAAAAAGGAACGTAACTATGCCATGTACGTGCTTCCTGCTTCATGTTTCTAGGGCATCTGTGCTTCAGGAAGCTGCTGCCTGCACCGGGGATGCCCCAGACTGACAGAGCTTCCCATGTCACCGGCCCACAAGAGACTCCAGGGCCACCACGCCGTCACTCACCACCAGCCAGCCGGTCCTCAGGAAAAGGACGACCCCAAAAATGTTGATCATGCAGGACGTGAACACGCCATCCCAGGTCCCGAACAGCACGGGCTCCCATACGAACAGCTGCACCTTCCACCAGGGCTCGGGCTGGGCCAGGACCCCCTGGAACAGAGCACAGAGTCAGCTCAGCACCTGGGAGGACCAGGGAGGGGAAGGGCAAGAAGGGAAGTAGATCAGAATCTTGAAGGCTGAGTTTGCAAAGGGTCCCTGTTCTCTCCTCACGGCAGCGATTCCCGTACCATGCGGAGCAGAGACTAGTGGTTCAGCAAACACGGTCCCTTTCCTTCTGGCCACTCCGCAGAGAGGTGTGGCCTGTGACTGAGTTTGGCCCCGGGAATGCAGGTCACTTCTAGGTGAGAGGGACGTGGTTCCCGCTCAGAGTGGTCATGAGCTCTGGGTAACGGCCCTGTCCCTTACAGCCCTCCAGTCCCAGGACAGCAGCCGCCGGCACCTCCTAATCTTTGGCCTTACTTCACATCTTTTGCTCCTCTGGTCCTCCTAACACCTCTGTGATGAATTCTGTGTATCAAATTCCCTGTTTAAAATACCTAGAGTTGCCGAAACCAGTTTGGCTCAGTGGACAGAGTGTCAGCCTGCGGGCTGAAGGGTCCCAGGTTTGATTCCGGTCAAGGGCATGTACCTTGGTTGTGGGCACATCCCCAGTGGGAGTGTGCAAGAGGCAGCTAATCGATGATTCTCTCTCATCGATGTTTCTAACTCTCTATCCCTCTCCCTTCTTCTCTGTAAAAAATCAATAAAATATATATACATTTTTTTTTAACTAAAACACCTTGAGTGATTTCTGTATTCCTAACTGAATAGGCTTCTAATACGGCATCCTATGGGCAGTTGTCTAGGATCAGAGGCTGATAAGAAGTTGAACAGTCCCCTTCCTCATTTCTCCAATTCAAAAATAATGAAGGCACTTGCGGAACACTCAAATGGAAAACTCTACTAGGAAGACTAAACCTTGTGGAAATACTAAAATGACCTTAAAACCAGGAGCAACTCATGCCACGAACTGCTCCCACAGCGGCTTTGTGATTAAATCAGACGTGAGCGGAGTCCTCCGACACCCTCCACGACAGTGACTCTCCCCGGGAAAGCCGGGAACCACTGTGAAGCCGTGTGCAGGGCGTCTCCCTGCTGTGTGCCTGCGACCCATCAGCACAGCGAAAGGGCAGGGACATCGAAGGTCGGAGTCACAGCTTGGAGTGGCTGAGAACAATGGCTGTGTGTGATCCAGGCCAGAGCCGGGCAGCTATCCTCGGTCAAAACCAAAGGAGGGGATCCCAGCTCCCCGTTCCTCGTCATATCCACACGCTCCCCGGCCAAGGAACCCTCAGGAGGTCACGGAAGCCACAGGACCGGAGGGGCCAGGGGCCTCCTGGACAGCCCGCCCACCCCGACCCCAGCTGGAGCTCCTTCCATCTGTGTGCACTGCTGCTCCTCGTTCCGTCTCTCACAAACCACCGAAGACGAATCTCCCGAGAGCCAGTCAATGTGAGCGCAGTCATCGGGACTCCAACCCAGGACCCTGCCAACCCGTGCGTGTCCTTGAACAAGCGGTGCTGGTACCGAGGGACCTGTGTGCTGAATGCAGGATTGTTTCCCAGGATCCTGATCTCAGGATTCAGGACGCGGTCCAACTTCCTGTCTCTGCGTGTGCTCCGCTTCCCACCCGCGGCTCATTACAGGCCCGCTCCTTAGTAGACACAGTAATGACAACGGCAACGCCCGGCCACAGAGAGTCCGCATTGAGAGTGCTCTCAGCTTCCACATCCATCCCTCCTTTGATCCTAACCACACCCTGGAGGGAGGCCGCAGGGAGAACAGCCGGCAGTTCTTATAACCAAGGAAAGAGCGTCTGCGAGAGGAGACGCCATTGCCCAGACCACAGTGGCTATGGATCCCCCGGTCCACACGGTAAGAGCTGGACTCGGCCCACAGGTCACTTGCCTCCTTCTCTCCTAAATTGTGATCTTTCCGATTTCAGTGTCTAATATCCTAGAATTGGCTTAATTGTGAATACATATGCCTGATCCCTAAATCTCCCATTGTTATTCCTCTTTCATACCAGCCTTTGCATTTCCACTCGTAAGGCTGTTTTGCTTATGTGTTTGTATACCTACAGTCATTTGAAAAGCCCTGGCCAGCATGTTCAGTGGTTAGAGCTTTGGCCTGGGCACCAGAAGGTCTTGGGTTCAATTCCTGGTCAAGGGCACGTATCTGGGTTACAGATTCGATCCCCAACCGGGGTCGGGTATGTGTGGGAGGCAACCAATCGATGTGTCTCTCTCACTCTCCCCCCTTCCCGCTCCCTTCCATACTCTCTAGAAATCAATGGAAAAAATATCCTCACTCCTTGGGTGAGAATTTAAAAGAAAATGTTGTGTGAAAAGCTTTTCAGCTCCTAGATCTCACTGGACTAAATCAGCCTTACAGGTGTTTCGCAGACGAATAAGGTAGAAGCTGTAGGAGACGCTTTACACTGAGGAGGAAAGTGCAAATGGTGTGAATTGGTGGCTCGGCTAGGACAGCTTCCTGTGAGATGTGTCGGGAGTGTGCCTACTCTTTCTAACCAAGTGACAGAAGTGTCCCCATAGCCTGCTCATCAGATGCACAGGAGCTGGAGTTTGACACCAAGATTTCAATCGTGATTTTCTTAGAGAGAGATACTGGTACCAGCCCACAGAGAGAGGGATGGTGTGTACATGGGAGGGCAGGGGAGAGAAAGAGAGAGAAGAAAGAAAAGTTCAAAAAAGGGGCAGGCTGAGACAGAAAAGCCAAATAGGTGCCTGGTTGGCGTGGCTCAGTGGGTGAACGTCGACCTATGAACCAGGAGGTCACTGTTGGATTCCCAGTTAGGGAACAAGTCCAGGTTTCAGTCTCGATCCCCAGTATGGGGGCGGGGGGGGGGGGGGGGGGGGAGTCGCGCGCATGCAGGAGGCAACAGGTCAATGATTCTCTGATCATTGATGTTTCTATCCCTTTCTCCCTCTCCATTCCTCTCTGAAATCAATGAAAAATAAATATATATTTTTTAAATATGCCATATAGGTAACACAGTGACACCCAGGGATATCTCCCAGCCTCCCCCCACCCCACCTCCCAATAGAAGCAGTGCCTCCAGATGTCAACATGGAAGCCCCAGCTTGGATGCCCATTCATGTCATCTCTCCCTTCTCCACCATGTCCTCCAGCCTCACCACTGCGGGATGCCCCCAAGTTGACCTGTTAGGGGAGCACTATCTAACCAGCTCAAACCAGCTACCTTGCATAGTGCCCACGTGGGCCATGTGAGGTATGATCCTGACACCAATTCTGATGCGTGGGGCTGCGGTCGGTGTCAGAATCGTACCTCTGCAAGCAATTCTCTGGCACCAGTCAGATGTCCTGCAATTCAACTCCATTCTGCCTCTCTCCGCAGTGATGGTGGCAGATCCCACCGGCGAAGGGCTCAGTCCTACAAGACGGCATCTGACCTCCTTCCAGCTGCCAGGTGCACGTCCAGTTGTCACCGGGGCTTCTGACCCCCAGGAGAATGATCAGAGGAACCCCAGAACCCCTCTTTGGATTCAACTAATTTGTGAGAGGGACTCAGAATTCACAGAAACATTTTATTTACTAGATCGCCAGTTGATTATAAACGGGTGTAACTCAGGAACCACCAGATGGAAGAGAGGCACAGGGCAGGGTACAAGGAAAGAATATGGGGCTCCCACACCCTCTGAGCCAACACTCTCCCCATCTCCACGCGTTCACCAACCCGGACGCTCTCCAACCCTCTCCTTTTGAGTCTTTATGGAGGCCTCATTACATACATGTGATTGATAAAATCACTGGCCATTGGTGATCGGTTCAACCTCCAGCCCGTCACCCTCCCCTAAAAGTTCCAACCCTCTCATGCCGTGGTTGGCTCCCTGGCCTCCATCCAGCCTCCATCCGTGGGTGTTTTCTGAAAGTCACCTCATTAACATCAACCAACTTGTAGTGGGAAGGGGTTTGTTATAAATATCAAGACGCCTTTGTCACTCTTAACTCCTAGAAAGTTCCAAGGGTTTGAGGAGCTCTGTGCCAGGAATGGGGATGAAAATCTAGCATGTAGCTCTTGTTAAAAATCACAGTATCACAACTCGCTGGTCCACAGGTCACTCCCACTCTGCCCTGCCAGCTCTCTCCAGCGCCGGCTAGCTCCTGCTCAGACAGGCTGAGGGCAGAGCCAAGGGCTGCACAGACTCCCACACCCTACAGGACAGAAGATCAGCTGTACCACACACACACAGGACTCCAGCCCAGGCCCTCCTCTGTTGGGGGGGTGAGGAGCCCCCTCTCACCTGAGCATGCCCTCCCCCATACCCAAGGCTCACGAACCCTCCTCCCTTTGCATCTCTTCCCAGTAATTTCCGTCCCCCAGGGCAGGAGGGTGGGGCAGTGGAGTGACAGTGGGTGATAGCCAGCCAGTTCTAGGCAGTCTTGGTAAGACCTAGCGGGGAGGTCTGGTTCCTACGTGAATAACAAGTCCCATCGACATTCTGTGGCACAGACATAGCAGGTTGCAGGCAAAGAGGAGGGAGCAGGATGTGTGCTGGGCCTGTTTGTCTCCTGCTGGCGTGCAGGGGTGGGGATGAAGATGAAGGAGAGCGGGGAGCAAAGGGGCCCCTCAGATTGTACACCACACAAATGCTCAAGCGTCAGGCACCTCTCTTCCCTGGCAGGGACGAGCCTGGCAGGCTCCAGGGCACGGGGCCTTGGAGCCAGACGGTGATCAGACCTCCATGCTGCTCAGGCCAGCAGTTCCTTCCCGAGCTCCCAGCGCAAGAGCCAGGCCCGCCCTCTGCGCCAGGGGCCTGCCCCCCCACCCTGGAAACGCCATGGCTGCCTGGGGGAGTTCTAGTTCAGAGGCAGAAGTCTTCTTCCTGTGAACAGGGAACCTCTGCACTGAGTAGGGCATCTAGAAAGTTCCCTAAAGGGGGAAACTGCACCTGAAAGGCGAGCTGGGCTGAGTGAGAGGACAGCTCCACCGCGCACAGTGGGAGCGCGCACCGCCACCTCCGCCGCCCTGCCCGGCGCAGGGAGCAGGTCTGGGATGGGAGGTGACACCTGCCTGTATCTTGGCAGCCGAAGGGAAAGAAACCAGGGGAGGAACCGTGCTGCTGCCCACTGGGGTCAGCACTGGGTCAAAGAAGGACCGGCTGGCCCCTCCGCCCCAGCACACCTGTGGGACCTGCTGGGCCTGCGGAGAGCCGCTGTGTGATCATCCATGGCCCATCCCAGGTCACCCAGGCTGCGCGGAGCGGCTCCCATGGCAGTGTGGGCCCCGCAGGCCTCCCCTCAGTGCGGAGCAGACTGCCACACAGCCACCGGGAGGCCTCCACGTGCAGGTGAGAAGGTGACCGCGAAAGCTTTGTAAGCGTCAAGCACAAGAGGTGATTTTCAGTGTGAGAGCGGCTGTCTTCAGGGAAGTTGGGAGGAAGAGGAAGAAAAGAGGTCTTACTGGGGATGCACTTCTATGTCCCCGATGACCTGTCCTCACGTTCGAGGTGAGTCGCTGCTCTCGAGCGCGGTCCTGAGAGCTGCCTCTCCAGCTCCTGCCAGTCCCAGCCTCTCTGGGTTGTCCTCGGGGCTCAGCTGAGGTGTCCCAGGGGCTCAGCTGGAGCGGCCTAGGGGCTCTAGAACAATGTCCAGGGAGCGTCCTGCACCCCCTAGGGTGGAGACTCCTCAGCTCTGCGGAGGAGGAGCGGGGACCTATCGGGAGTGTCAAAGTCTGACTCCCCTGGGTTCCAACCTGGGCAGCACCCTCGGTCAATATTGATTTAGTCCTTCCCAGAAACAGGAGCTCTCCGTGCAGTGTGGGTGTCTCCGCCACAAAACATGTTTGAAAGCCAGTGCCTTACAGACAGCGCCTTCAAACAGCGCCTACAGTCAGCGCCTACAGGGCCTGCAGGGCTGACCGGGGTGCTCCATGCCGTTCATCCTAATCCTCGTACAAGGCAGGGAGCCGCCCAGACAGCCTGGTCCCATGCCGCACAGCCCCAGGAGTGGTAAGACCCTCCGACGCCGTGAACACATGGATGCTGATGGGAAATCCCTGCTTGAGTCCTGCCTCCCCGGACCACACTCCACCTCCTTCCTCACTCTGCTCTTCAGAACTCAGAGCTGTGATCGGGACAGCTGATAACACCCCCAAAATGACAAAATCCCACAGCAGCGATGCCTCTGCTGCCTGAACAAGAGCTTGGACTGTGTGCTCTCAGTCTAAAAGCAAAAATGCTGCCGAAACCAGTTTGGCTCAGTGGATAGAGCGTCGGCCTGCGGACTGAAAGGTCCCAGGTTCGATTCCGGTCAAGGGCATGTACCTTGGTTGGGAGCACATCCCCAGTGGGAGGTGTGCAGGAGGCAGCTGATGGATGACTCTCTCTCTCATCGATATTTCTAACTCTCTATCCCTCTCTCTTCCTCTCTGTAAAAAAACAATAAAATATATTTAAAAAATAAAATAAAATAAAATAAAATAAAAGCAAAAATGCCGACAAGCTAATATAAATTCCAGGCAGAAATTTTGCGTTTTTGCAGGGGTGGAAGTTACCAATTCAGAAGCTCTGATCTGTGAGTTACCAGATCGAGCAAATAAGAAAATACAGGATGAACAAAAGTAGGTTTATCATTGTTCATATGGAAAATAATACAATAATAAGAATAAACGGTTTTGCATACTCACAACTGTAGACCTACTTTTGCCCACTCCTTTATACTGAACAGGATTCAGATTTCTCTCTGGTGGAGAAGGGAGGTACAACTAAGGAAAGGGAAAAGGATAGAAGGATAAACCCTGGGTGATGAACTGGAATGAGGGATAGTTTGCACTTACAGTTTTTAATACATATAGCAAGATATAGAGCTAAATACATACGTGTGTATTTATGTTCTTCTCTGTCCACTTAACGCAAGCATATCAAACTTGGGGCTGCATGCCTCAACCTGCCAGCCATGAGTTTGACACGCTTGACTTAAGGGGTCTGTCTGTAAGACACCCCAGTAGCAATAAGCATGCCTAGCACTTTCCTAGCTTCCAAATCACCATGAAAATGATAGAAAATGTGTTTTTAAACGTGTGGAGCTATAATTATAACTAGAAAGGAAAAAAAACAGGTGCTCCCAGCAGATCAGACATTTGGATAAATTCATGCAAATGGGCTTAGAAGCGGGGGAGAGAGGAGAGAACACAACTGTACAAGAATAAACTGGGTCCCAGGGCAGCTGAGAGAAGGACTGTCTCCCAAGGCACCAGAGAAGCTCCCAGGTCAGAGCCAGCGAGTCCCAGCTGACACCAGTCAAGGCGCCATCACTGGGTGTGACGTCATTGGGAAGGCTTGATCATGCATACACGGCACCTCTGGAGCAACAGATGGGGAGGAGGGGGTTGACAAAAGGGCCTGTGTGACTGCCAAGTTCCTACATTTTACACTGAAGTGGAAAATATTAGCTCTAAATAAACTTAAAAGTTTAAAATGTATATTTAATCCCTAGAGCAGCCATTCTTAAACTTTTGGCCTCAAGACCCCTTTACAGTCTTAAGAATTATTGCCGAAACCGGTTTGGCTCAGTGGTAGAGCGTCGGTCTGCGGACTGAAAGGTCCCAGGTTCAATTCCGGTCAGGGGCATGTACCTTGGTTGCGGGCACATCCCCAGTAGGGAGTGTTCAAGAGGCAGCTGGTCGATGTTTCTAGCTCTCTATCTCTCTCTCTTCCTCTCTGTAAAAAATCAATAAAATATATATATTTTTTAAAGAATTATTGAGGAACTCAAAGCTTTTGCTTATGTGTGTTATACTTATCAATATTTATCATTCTGGAAGTTTAAAAGGAGATATTTAAAAATACATATTAATCATTTAAGCATAACAATGAGCCCATTATCAATTAAAAGAAGTGACGTATTTCTATGAAAAAGAATTACTTTCCAAAACAAACATGTTTAGTGGAAACAGAGGCCTTATTATACATTTTGCAAGTCTTTTTAATGTCTGGCCTGATAGAAGACAACTGATTCTCATATCTATTTCAGCATCCAGTCTATTGTAAAATATTGTTTTTTAAGTACAGGGAACTGGCCTCCCACACTTCTATAGTAAAAAAATGAAAGAGTAATTTACTACCACTGATCCATATATGAAAAAAATTATTATCACCCAAAAGATAACAGGATCACACACACACACACACACAAAATAGCATAAGGTAGAAGAAACAGCAGCAGCTGCATCAGAACTATAAGAATTAAAGGAAACCTGGTCAATGTGGCTCAGTGGGTGAGCATCGATCTATGAACCAGAAGGTCACGGTTCGATTCCTGGGCAAGGCGCATGCCTGGGTTTTGGCCTCTCTCCCGAATGTGGGGCATGCAGGAGGCTGATTCTCTCTCATCATTGATGTTTCTTTCTCGCTCTCCTTCTGCCTTCCTCTCTGAAATAAAAAAAATAAATAAAATAAATAATTTAATTTTTTTAAATATATTTTATTGATTTTTTACAGAGAGAAAGGGAGAGGGATAGAGAGTTAGAAACATCAATCAGCTGCCTCCTGCACACCCCCTACTGGGGATGTGCCTGAAACCAAGGTACATGCCCAGGAATTAAACCTGGGACCCTTGAGTCTGCAGACCAACGCTCTATCCACTGAGCCAAACTGGTTTTGGAGAAAATATATTTTTAATTAAAATAAGAATTAAAGGAAACTTGAAAGACATTAAGATCCTGTTGCTCAGAAGCAGCAAAGCTTTAACGATGTAAGATTATGTTTTCTTCTCCATGAGTCCAATGATGTCACCTGGTTATTCATTTATACATACACACTATTCATAGATTTAAAATTTTATAACCAACTATAACCAATGTGAAAATGTTCATTATAATTCAGAAAAATATGTAAATTTCATAAACCTTGACAATCCTATCTAATAAAGGAGTGGTATGCAAATTGACTGTCACTCCAACACACAAGATGGCTGCCCCATGTGGATACAAGATGGCCACCACAAGATGGCTGGCAGGGGAGGGCAGTTGTGGGCAATCAAGCCAGCAGGGGAGGGCAGTTGGGAGTGACCAGGCCTGCAAGGGAGGGTAGTTGAGGATGATCAGGCCTGCAGGAAAGGGCAGTTAGGGGTGACTCGGCCGGCAGAGGAGAGTAATTGGAGGCGACCAGGCCTGCAGGGGAAGGCAGTTGGGGGTGACCAGGCCTGCAGGGAAGGGCAGTTAAGGGTGACTAGGCCTGAAGGGGAAGGTAGTTGAGGGAGACCAGGCCTGCAGGGGAGGACAGTTAGGAGCGACCAGGCCTGCAGGGGAGGGCAGTTAGGGGTGACCAGGCCTGCAGGGAAGGGCAGTTGAGGGTGACCAGGCCTGCAGGGGGGGACAGTTAGGAGCGACCAGGCCTGCAGGGGAGGGCAGTTAGGAATGACTAGGTCTGCAGAAAATGGGAGTTGGGGTGACCAGGCCTATAGGGGAGGACAGTTAGGAGCAACCAGGCTGACAGGGGAGGGCAGTTGAGGGCAACCAGGCTAGCAGGGGAGGGCAATTAGGGGCAATTGGGCCAGCAGAGGAGCAGTTAGGCATCGATCAGGCTGGCAGGGGAGTGGTTTGGGTGATCAGGCTGGCAGGCAGGTGAGCAGTTGGGAGCAACAGTCCTGGATTATGAGAGGGATGTACAACTGCCCGCTTAGGCCTGATCCCACCAGGATCGGGCCTTAACGGGCAGTTAGACATCCCTCAAGGGGTCCCAGGTCCCAGGGTGCAGGCTGGGCTGAGGGACACACACACACACACACACACACACACACACACACACACCTGCATGAATTTCATGCACCAGGCCTCAAGTGTAAAAATAATAATCCAACTAATAGAAAATTAGAAATGAAGTGAGGAAAATGGAATAAAGAGTAGATATGTCAAAAGTCCTCTTTCTTCATATCAGGAAGCAATTAACAAACTGATAATAAGTTGGTGATTTGGTCAAGAAATTGAGGTATAAATATATTATTTAAAGTTATAACGATAACCACAAAGGAAAACAAAAAGCAAAACCATTCGCAGTGACTGTCTCTGGGGAATGGAGGTAAAGAGAGAGGAAGAAAGCTTTTCACTTTATGTCATTCTCTAGTGTTTGAACTTTTTTTTTTACTGCATGCACGTGGCACTTTTTTTTAAAATCCTCACCCAGGGAGTGAGGATGTTTTTGTTGTTGTTGTTAATTCTCACCCAAGGATTTTTCCCCACTAATTTTTAGAGAGAGTGGAAGAGAGGGGAAACAGAGAAAGAGAAACATCAACGTGAGAGAGACACACCAATTGGTTGCCTCTCGCAAACACCCGGAATGGGGCAGGGATCAGACTTTGACCAGGAATCAAGTCTGTGACCCTCTGGTGTGCAGACCAATGCTCTAACCACTGAACACACTGGCCAAGACACATGATAGTTCTGTAATTAAAATACTAACTTCTTTTTATTTTAAGAGAATTTTTAAATCATCACATTATTAGAAACATTTTTAAAACAGAATGCTGATCTAGAGTTAATAATCTTGTTCATAACTTCATTTGAGCAGTGTCTGAATTCACCAAAAGGTGTCTGTGATTTAAATCACACTTAAATGCATTAGATAAACAAGAAACTTAAAGGTTGCAAAGACTTTTATAAAGTTAATGTCTGTCCTTAACATTTGTGTCTGTTTTTATGTTAGAATTTGTTTTGGCTTTGTGTTGTTCTTTCCTGAAAATTGCCTAAAATAAAAAGGAAAAGTTACTCAAGATTTGTCATGGCTTTCTGTTTTAAGTTAAATTCATGTTAGAGCATGATATTTTTAGCGCAGGGAGGGCGGCCTCGGGGTGGTGCACCGGGGAGCACCGAGTTCCGTAAGTGCTGGCAGGAAGTGTGAGTGTGACTTACACGCTCTCTGCACATCGGGGGAAGAACACTGAAGAATTTTTTATACAGAGACCAGTGGGTTTTACTCCACTTCTCTTTTTTTTTCACGCCTGTTCCTGTGAAGAAGCTAACACCCAAACACCAAACACAAACAATGGAAGTGTCAGCAGGAACCTCCTCCTGAGACTGGTGACTGCCAAGCAGGACCCTGTTAGAAACGCATCAAAGCCGGACGAGGTGCTGCCTCCAAAGACTCCCCAGGCCACGTTGCTCTAAAGCACACCACAGTCCCTTTGATTCAGGTTTTGAAACTCAGAAGGAAAAGGAACATTTTTAAGAATCAGATTATATTATACTTGGTAATAACTTAAGAGCAAAAAGAGCCACTGAATTGAATTATACTCAGGAATGTGTGCTTCTTTAAAACTGATCCCAATTATTTAACATTGTTCTATGAATACTGAACTATCTAGTATTTAAACTGCATTTAAACTGTGATCCTTGCCCTGGCCAGGTAGCTCAAATGGTGAGAGTGTTATCCAATACGCCAAGGTTGTGGGTTTGATCCCCGGTCAGGGCCCATATCAAAATCAGTCAATGAATGCATAAATAAGTGAAACAACAAACCAATCTTTCTCTCTCTCTCTCAGATTAATAAATAAGAAAAAGGTGGGAGAGGGTAGGAGGGTATAAATGATGATGGAAGGAGATGTGAACACACAGTATAGTGTAAAGATGATGTATAATTTTATTAAGCAGTATCACCCCAATAAATTCAATAAAAATAAATAAATAAATAAATAAATAAATAAATAAATAAATATTAAACTTTTACCCTGAAGAGATATATTTGGGTCAGAGAAAATATAACATGAATGAAAAAATAAGCTAAAACTCAGCTGTCGCCCCTATAGAAAGTCAGGGTGTTCCATCAGGCCCGACCAAAGTCTAAGCACCCCCTAGTGGCACCTCACTCAAATTACAAGAATAGTACTTCAGAGTCATTAAGATTCTCCTTGCAAACAACTCAAACTATTGAATGATGGCAAGGACTGTATTTTTTCTATATCTGGTCATGGGTGAAATGTACCCTATGGTTGTAAGATGTTTTAAAGTCACCTAATCCATTCACTTACAGCTACATTAAATGTATTAATCATTTTATTTTTTAAATCGTCTGATGGTATAACACATTAAGAAATCTTGCTGGCTAAAGAGATTGGCGCTCTCAGAGTTAACCAATTCTTAGAGACAGTGAAGGGCTAACCAAGACCATGCTTGTTATATACAAACTAAATTCAAACTATACCCCAAACCACCCCCTTTTATGTAACTCTCACACACCAGGGCGAAATCATCTCAGGGCCATACACCAGGCAACTAGAAACCACCTCTTTACCCCAATGCCTGCCAGAGCTATTCAGACTAGCCAATCCTAACCTGCCCTGCCTTCCCCAGTACAGGCTCCAGCCAGGCTCTCCCCTCACCCCCGCCTCTGCCCCCACACCAGACCTGATGCTTCCCCACTGGCCCTGTGCAACAAGGCATTCCCCCCTTCTCTCGAGAGACTAAGCAGGAAACTCTTTCAATGGCATTGACCTCTCCACCCATCACTCAGTCTCCTCCATAAAGGAAGATGCTGTGGGCACAAGTGAGCCTGGGTCCCCCTAACTCATTTCAGGAAAGGATCCCTTTTGTTCCAGGCTCGGGGACACCTTCAACCAGGAAAAGGTCTCCATTCCGCTTTTTACGAACATGCACCCTTTTCGGCCCAGTGGTAATTTTGGGGGCTGCCCTCCCAAGCGAGGTCACACACAGGGCTGCAGAATGGAAAGGGGGAAAGAGAAAGGGTGGCAGTGCCCACAGGAGAGCCTCGGACTCAACTGAATCCTGAGAACAATTTCTGTCTTCTCTTCTCCCCTGGGTTCGGGGGCAGGGTCTCTTCTCCCACCACCTCCTAAAGTTCCTCCTAACGTTGGTGGTTTTCACAGTGAAGCGAAGAGCTTGAGCCGTGAGACCTTGCACTTGCATCGGGTCCCTCCCGAGGGTTATACCTAAAATTGTATTTGTAATTTGTAATGTTTTTACTAAAGACATTCCCTAAAAATCGTATAAGCTTCATGTACTAACAAAAAAAAAAATGGGATGGGTCATGGCTCCCGATGTGAGCCCCTCTTTTCCTCCCAGCCATCCTGGGCTCCCGTTTCTTTATCTGTAAAAGGAGGGGCTAACAAGACAGTCTCAGGTTCCCTTTTCTTTTCTCCTCAGGTGCATTCACTTCTCTACACACTAATGAAGCAATCTCGCATGTGGCTGCTAAGGCTCACTTTGCATGTTGGTTTTTTAAAGACACTAAAACAGTCCTGGAAAATGCATAGCGAAAACAAGTCAATTTTTAACTGTACACTGACTTAATAAGGATGCAGAAAATAAGACTTTAGATTCGGTGCTTGTCCCTGCCAATCACTGCACCGAGAGGACTGTGATGGGCATGGCGTGTCAGGAAGATTAAGCTGGCAGGAGAAAGTGGGTCGCCTGAGACAGGGAGATGGCAAGTAGACATACTGTGTGAGACCTGACGTCCAGCAGGATCAAGTGCTCTGAGCTTTAGGAAGAGTGAGAAGATTCAGCTCAGCTTACTTTTTGAGTGACTATTTTGCCAGGATCTCTAGCTACTGCCGGAAATATTAAAATTGAAATCTCTTAATTGCTATGGAATAAGGATTACCTTCAACTAACCTGAAGGTTTTGTCTTCCTTCTTTTGGCTTGGATGGTCTTCAGAGAAACTGTGCTTGCAATGAAGCCTGATCCCAATGCTCAAATTTACATGATGACCTAAAGATTGGATGCGTTAAGATCAACCCAGAGCTGTATTATGGGGTCATGGGTCATGGGCTTGGTTTCAGTCATGGGCTCTGTCACTGTTTACATATGTCTTTGGGCAACTCATTCTGCACCTCTGGGCTCGTTTCCTGACATGCTGGGCCAGGGGCCTGGGCCAGAGGAGCGGTAAGGACCCCTCTGTCTCTGAACAAGTTCATTCCTCTCTCCCTCTCGTGCCCATGCCACTTTCCTATTCCCCAGTGCCCCACAACTCGACCAGGCTGTCTCTCACTCTCACCACACCCAGGGAACCTCGGTAAGCCACTGAGTTAAGGAGGAGACAGCAGGGAAAGGGCAAAGGAGGAGAAGAAAGAAAGGAAAGGGGAGGCAGGGAGTCAGGCAATGCTGGGGACAGGGTCAGAGATGGTCACAGCCCGGAAGCCATCTGGACACACCCTCTCCCACACGTGGTCCAGATGCCATGCGCCTGATGGAGAGCCCACACCCTGGGTCTGCGTCCAGCTTTTCTCCAGGTGATTAGCTCAGCCCAGCCAGACGTTAGCCCGCAGGCTTCCTAGAAAAGAGTCCTCACGGACCGACTTCTGCTGGAGCTCGTCTCTGGAAGAAAGCTGGATGAAGGAGGAAGACTACAACGAGTCACTCGTACTAACTAATCTGCAGTGTTTGGTGACTTGTTCTCATCCCATAACATGACACAGTTTCTCTGAAGACTATCCAAGCCAAAAGAAGGAAGACAAGCTGAAACCGGTTTGGCTCAGTGGATAGAGCGTTGGCCTGCGGACTGAGAGGTCCCGGGTTTGATTCTGGTCAAGGGCATGTACCTTGGTTGCGGCACATCCCCAGTGGGGGGTGTGCAGGAGGCAACTGATCAATGATTCTCTCTCATTGATGTTTCTAACTCTCTATTCTTCTCTCTTCCTCTCTGTAAAAAATCAGTAAAATGTATTAAAAAAAAAAAAAAGAAGGAAGACAAAACCTTCAGGTTAGTTGGAGGTAATCCTTATTCCACAGCAATTAAGAGATTTCAATTTTAATATCTTCAGCAGTAGCTAGAGATCCTGGAAAAAATAGGCACTCAAAAAATAAGCTGAGCTGAATCTTCTCACTCTTCCTAAAGCTCAAAGCACTTGATCCTGCTGGACTTCAGGTCTCACACAGTATGTCTACTTGCCATCTCCCTGTCTCAGGTGACCCGCTTTCTCCTGCCAGCTTAATCTTCCTGACACGCCATGCCCATCACAGTCCTCTCAGTGCAGTGATTGGCAGGGACAAGCACCGAATCTAAAGTCATTAGCCTTCTATTCACCTCCCTCAGGCGCCAGCTGCTCCTTAGCTTCCCAGCCCCAAGTTCGCAAATAGCCTACTCTGTTGGGTTTCATTGGAATATCTGCTTCATCCAGTTACTGAACATGCATTGTATTTAGTGCTCGCCATGTGGCAGGCATGGGGCCAGATCCCCCTGCTTATGGCATAAACACCCTGACAGTCAGGTACACGCATCCCATCTCACAGTTGTGAAAACAGACTGGGAGCCCTTAAGTAACTTGCCCAAGGCTCAATACATCTAGTGGCACAGTCAGAATCTCGAAGCCAAGTTTCCAGGTTCAAGTCCACCACCAAACCACACCACACATCAGTGACATGCCTGAGGACAGAGGCTCCTGGAGCAAGATTCATACCTGCCACAAGTCCAGTAAGTCCTCAAACACACACACACACACACACACACACACACACAAACACACACACACACAAACACTCCTAAACTACTCTAGACCACCTAGGCTTAGAAAGTATTCCATCCTCCTCAGAGGACTGCCCACCCAGCAGGCTGGCCTAGCCAATGTCCCACATTCGGGTTTTGGCCACTGGGATCTTCCTGGATTTGGGGCTCCTACCGTAGGTCTTCTGCTTGACCTTGCTGTGCTGAGTCACGCATTTATTTACTAAATGAATCCTCTGATCATCTATATCACTACATCAAAGACCAAATAATACTCCCTACCTTCGTTTTATTATTAGCCAACATTTACTGAATGTTTACTGTTAAATAAGCTCTATACAAATATTTACATAAATTATCTCTTTTAATCTTCGTACTTCTCTAGAGTAGGTTCTATTACGATAGCCCTTTTATAGGCAAGGAGGCTTAGGGAGCAATTAGCCCACAGTCACAAAGGGTTAGAGCTATACCTGAACTCAGGTAGCACATGTACCCTTGATCATCCCATCATGAACCCTCAGACCTACCGCCTCTTCCCAGCTGGTCCATGTATTATTGACTAACACACACACACACACACACACATACACACACACACACAGATACCCCTGAGACTATCTATTCATTCACCCCTCCACCTAACTCTGTGTTCTCTCTATGGACAAATTTCCTGAGAGCTCCTTTCCTGTGACCAAGAAAAGAGCAGATCTGAACTGATGGGGTTGGCATGACACTCACCAGCTCTCTTCCCACTGGGCACCACCTTTTTAACCCCGTGTTCTTCAGGCCCCAAAGCTCTTAGCAGAATTATTGACTCTCAGGACTGGAGTAAAACCAGAAAAAGGTTCATGGGAAACTCCTGGAGGGTCAACCAATCCCAGAGTTCAGCTTCAAATGTGTCAGCCACCCAACCTGCCATTGCTGCCACACATGGGCCTTGGGTTTTCCATCTGGGTGGCTTTGCTCACACCTTTGGGGCAGTAGCCATATAGCAGAAAGGAATGAAGCTTAGACCTGTGAGAATTAAAAATGGCGGCAGATTCTTCACTGATACTGCCCCTAGGGCAATGGAAACGAAAGAGAAAATAAACAAATGGAACTATATCAAAATAAAAAGCTTCTGTACAGCAAAAGAAACCATCAACAAAACTACAAGAAAGCCCACTGCATGGGAGAACATATTTGCAAATGTTATCACCGATAAGGGCTTGATCTCCAACATTTATAGGGAACTGATACAACTTAACAAAAGTAAGATAAACAACCCAATCAAAAAAAAAAAAAAAAAAAAATGGGCAACAGACCTAAACAGATACTTTTCGAAAGAAGACAGAGGAAGACAGAAAACATGCTCAAAGTCACTAATCATCCGAGAGATGCAAATCAAAATGACAATGAGGTACCATCTCACAACTGTCAGAATGGTTATCATCACCAAATCAACAAACCACAAGTGCTGGCGAGGATGCAGAGAAAAAGGAACTCTCACTTCTGGTGGGAATGCAGACTGGTGCAGCAACTGTGGAGAACAGTATGGAGTTTCCTCAAAAAACTAAAAATGGAACTCCCATTTGACCCAGTGATCCCACTTCTAGGAACATATTCCTAGAAACTAGAAACACTAATTAGAAAGGACATATGCACCCCTATGTTCATAGCAGCACAATTTACAATAGCTACAATTTGGAAACAGCCTAGGTGCCCATCAGCAGATGAGTGGATTAGAAAACTGTGGTACATCTACATAATGGAATACTATGCTGAGGTAAAAAATGAGTTTGCAACAGCATGGATGGAACTGGAGAGCATTATGCTAAGTGAAATAAGTCAGACAGAGAAAGATAAATATCACATGATCTCACTTATTTATGGAATATAATGAACAGCATAAACTGATGAACAAAAATAGATCCAGAGGTAGAGAAACATCGATCAGGCCATTAAAACTCAGAGGGAAGGTAGAGGAAGGTGGGGGTATGGGGGAGAGATCAACCAAAGGACTTGTATGCATGCATATAAGCCTAACCAATGGACACAGACAACAGGGGATGAGGGCATGAGGGGTGGGAGTTTGGGGGTAATGGGGAATAAGGACACCTATATAACAATGTAATCAACAAAGAAGTTTAAAAAATAAACAAATAAATAAAAATACAAATGGTGGCAGAGTAAGTAGATGCAGCATGGACATGCTCCCAGGAACAAACTGGAATTACAACTAAACTACAAAAAAAAAATTTCCCGAAAAATCAACAGAAAACTCGCAGGAGAGAACCCTGATACCTGAGGGCTGAAGGTGGAGATCGCATGGAGACTGGTAAGAGGGGCGGAGGCACAAAAGGGCCAACTGGGCACTCACAGACAGCAACTAAAGTCCTGGAGCAAGCATGTCAAACTCGTGGCCTGCAGGCCACATGCAGCCCACAATAAATATTTTTACGGCCCAGCCAATATAACGGTATATAAGAAACCTTTTAATAAAAATTTTGTAACTTAATTTTTACAATATCCTATTATACATAATTATTAATAATGAACTACAATGTTCACTAATGACTGATTACTATAATCGTGTTGCATTCATTCCCCTTATGTGCCTTACTCGCAGGCACACCATTTCTCCCACTAATACTAGCAGCGGATATTTTAGCAGCTGATGGCCACTTCATTAGTCTTGGACTGACTTGTTTGGTGTGTGCAACAGGAAATATTTTGTTTTCAGAAAACAAGAAAAATAGCTTTATTTGCATTGTGCTTGTTAATTTATGCAGTTATTTAGTGTCTGGTAAGTTAATGTTCAAGAAAAAAATATTAATTTCTATTAAAATGTTCTATTATTTTATGTTAACAACTAGAGGCCCAGTGATTGAAAATTCATGCACTGGAAGGAGGTCCCTCAGGTGGCCTGCCCCCTCTCAGGAGCCCTCAGGGGCAGAACGCAATCTGGCAATCAGGGGAAGGCGACACCCCATCACACCTCTGCTGCTGCCACTGCCACAGCGCAAGCCTCAGCCGGCCCTGGTTACCTGAGCCTCGGGCAGCCCTGGGCAGCTGCGTAGCCGTCATCCAAGGCCAGCCCTGGAGATCTGGGAAGCTGCCATCTGAAGCTTGCTTGCACCTTGGGCCGGCCCTGGGTGGCTGAGGGGCTGAGGGACCCCCCTCAGCCCTCCAGGGTAGCTGGGGGACTCGGAAGGCAGGCACATGGAACAGCCAGCCTTGCCACACAACCTGCCGCCCCAGCAGGGCTGAGGGGACTGGGCGCTGCCATATTGTGACTTTTGGCGCTGTCATCTTTGAGAGAGTGGCAGTCAATTAGCATATTCCCTCTTTATTAGATAGGATTACTCATTTAGTTCAGTCCTTTGTATTTGGCATGACTATTGAAATAAACCTTTGTTTCTATGAAAATTGAGCTTTTATTTTTTTTGCAGCTCACATAAACTTAAACCTTGTTTATTTGACCTATGTTAGCCTCTGAGTTTGACATGCTTGTCCAGGAGAGATATCTCAGCTGTGGTGGGTGCCACTGAGAATTCTGGGATCTAATCCCCAAGCTGGGCCCACCAGCAGACACACCAAAACTGAGGAGGGTACCCACATAACATCTGGCTGTAAAAAGCAGCAGGGCAGCTGTCTGCCAGGGAATAACAGCTGAAAATTCAGGCACCCTCTTAAAGAGCTAACGCACAAAAATTCCCTGTGGAGCCACCCACCTTGTGCTCGGGCAGAGGGAGGGTGAAGTGGACTGGAGATGTGAGAGCAAAACCCAGGACTGGGGACTCGGGGGATAGAGCTCAGAAGACAGACATCCCAAGTTCTGGGCTGAGTCATTCCCTCATGCATCGGAAAACATCTTTTCCACATAGACATCTGCCTAGGCTAGGGGGAAGTCAGTTGACACACCCTATTGAAAAACACCCTGCTCTGAGGCCACTTTAGAAATTAAAAGTAACAATTAGCCTCCAGGCAGAAGCAACTGCCCCATCCTGTTAAAAAAAAAAACTCTTGCCACACCTGAGAATGATTGCCTAGGGTGCAATTCAAGTCAGAATCCTATCAGTCTGTAGGCAGAGGTACCTGTGTTTCCCCAAAAATAAAACATCCTCCGGAAATAAGACCTAGGGCATGGAAAGATAAGACATCCCCTGAAAATAAGACCTAGCGTAATTTTGGGAGAAAAAATTAATATAAGACACTGTCTTATTTTCAGGAAACAGGGTAGTATCTGGAGGCTTTGAGTTTTTACCTGATCTAATTAGTCAGAAACAGCCTTTAACACTGTCCTACCTAGACACAGTTGTAGGCAAACTCATTAGTCAACAGAGTCAAATATCAACAGTACGACGACTGAAATTTCTTTTGAGAGCCAAATTTTTTAAACTTAAACTTCTTCCAACTTCTTAAAAATAGACCTACCCAGACCGTGGTATTTTGTGGAAGAGACACACTCAAGGGGCCAAAGAGCCACATGTGGCTCGTGAGCCAAAGTTTGCCGACCACTGACCTAGAAGTTGAGAGGGATAGAGGATCTACGCAATACATAGTCACAAACCCAAACAGAAAGTCATAAATGAGGAGACGAAGAAGTAATCCCCAAATGAAAGAACTAGAGCAATCTAAGGAGAGATAAGAAATTTATGTGAATCAGAGTTCAGAGTAAAAATGTTAAAAATGTTCAACAGTATAGAAAAATATATAATAACTATGAAAAAAGAACAGTCTGAGATAAAGAATGGCATAACACAAATAAAGAACACATTGGGAGGAATACACAGCAGATTAGGGGAAGCTGAGGATTGAATCAGTGAATTAGAAGACGGAGTTGAAAATTTCACTCAATCAAATAAGCCAGTCAATGAAAGAGAAACACCACATGACCTCACTCATTTATGGATAATAAAGAACATTATAAACTGATGAACCAAAAGATAGATATAGAGACAGTAAAGCAACAAGTAGACTGTCAAATTATAGCAGGTAGGGTAGGGAGATCTGGGGGAGATAATAGATCAACCGAAGGACTTGTATACATGCATATAAGTACAACCAATGGACACAAAACTCTGGGGAGGGAGGGTACATATGGGGGGGGGGGGCAATGTTAAAATATGTACACAGATAATAATTTAATAATAAAAAAAGAAAGAAAATTTCACTCAATCAGAGAACCAAAAAGAAAAAAAAGCAATTAAAAAACAGGAGGACAGCGTAAAGGAGCTGTGGGACAATGTGAAACGTAACAGTATTAGAATAACATGTGTGCCAGAAGAGGCAGAAACGGAGAAAGGCATAGAGAATGTGTTTGAAAACATAATGGCAGAAAACTTCCCTAACCCGGTGAAGGGAAAAGTCACACACATTCAGGAGGCACAGAGAACCCCAAGCAAGAAGAAAATGCTGGGGACTCGGGCTGGGCCAGACGGTGCGGGGCCTCGGCTAAGGAGTCTGAACCCTGGGTGGTAGACGCAGGGAGTCACTGTAGGCCAGTGTTTCCCAACCTTCTCTCATGATGAGAATCACCTGGTGGAGTTGTTAAAACACAGATTCCTGAATCCCAACTAAGAAGTGCTAAACTAGAATTTTTGGGAACATATAGGTAAAAATGTATACTTAACTAGTGCTCTAAGACAGATGCTATATACAGAGCACTAAGTTAGGTATGCAATTTTACCTATATGTTCCCAAAAATTCTAGTTTAGCACTTCTTAGTTGGGATTCAGGAATCTGTGTTTTAACAACTCCACCAGGTGATTCTCATCATGAGAGAAGGTTGGGAAACACTGCTGTAGGCCTTTGACAGGGGAGAGAGCATCACAGCTGAGCCTCAGCTGATCCCAATCTCCGGGATGAATCAAGGACATCGTATTTGTTTCCCTTTATGGAGTCCCTGGGGAGAAGGGCCTCACATTTTCCATCCAAGTATCTTTTGCATACTTAACACAGAACCCGTGCATGCACAGTCTTACACACCCAACGAAGACGCCTGGGAAGCACCGTGGGAGACGGGGAAGCTGAACAAATGTAAGACCTCTGACGAAGCAAGGTCTCTCTGAGGGGCCTCAACCCCGCGAAGGAGGCGGCCACGGGCCTTTTCACCCAGGAGTGAACAGCTCTGGACGAGAGCGCTGGAACAGCTCTGAGGAGGCCCCTCCGGGTCTCCAGTCACCCATGCTAAGCAGTGAGCACTCCCAGGGCGGGGAAGAGCAGCAGGGTGACAGCCCTGGGGAAGGGGAGCCTCGTCACCTGCCCGCCATCACGCTGCATTCCTCACAGGCGCTCCTGTGCGTGAGGAGCGGGTACCAGCCAGGCTGGATTCTCCCACCCACCTTGAGCCCCATGTGCCTCAGCAGCCTCTGCCCCTGGGCTCAGGACCCCCCACCCCCCAACCTAGGCCCCGCTCTTACTGTTGTGGGAGGCTTTGAAGTGATTCTCTCCCCTCTTGTGGGGAGCACATTCCCCATTAAAATCCCAGAAGCCCTCCTGCCCTGCTCTGCAAAGCATGAGAGAAACCCAAGGGGCAGTGAAAACATCCAGGCTGAGTGACCAGTCACTGGAAAAGATGCTGGAAACAAGTGGTTTCCCGGTAAACACTTAAGTGGGTTTTCTTATTTTTTTAAGGGATTAACTACTTCCGGGGAGAGCCACTCCCATTCCATAGCCACATTGAACATTTACTATAACTAGTGATCCACAGGAAGAGGATAAAGAAAAAAAAATGCCCTACAGACAACAGGGAATCCAGAAATCCATTCGGCTTCAGCATCTACGCTTTTCCGAAATACATTTTCCTTCTCACGCTGGTGTGATTCAGTATGAAAAGGAGTTCATAGTATCTGAGTCCTCACTCTGTTCAGAGATAGTCTCCATGGCAGGGAATGTGAGAGTCCAGGATTCAAACAAAATAATAATAGCAAAGATTTCCTGCACTCGGATGGTTAAGGGTTGGCTATAATATGTTCTGGGTTATGCTGGAACACCAAAATAAACTTCTGAGATAACTACTTCCAAAATAGTGCACTGCAATGTTTCCATTCGGCTTCCTTTGTGGTGACCCTTTGCTCAGAGGCCTCAGGGGTTCCCCGACAGGCCCCCACCCCACCCAGGCCTACCTGCTGGGCTTCCTCGTGGAAGAGCTCCTGCACGTGAGACATCTGGGCCCTTCTCGAGGGAACCGGGGTCCTGGTGGTCCGGGTAGGGAGGCCCTCTGGAAGGTAAACACCATCCTCAGTCAGGCTGGCTCCTCCTTCCCTCTCTCCTGACCACCCACCCTCCCTCTGCACCAGAGTCCTCCCTCCTCTAGAAACTCCTGCCCTCCCTCTTCAGGACCTACTAGATCCGGCTCATCCTCCGAGGCCCCCTGTGCTCCCGTTGTGCTGCACTAAAGCCCCAGCTGCCACCGAAAACGGTTTTGGATAGAGCATCAGCCTGCGAACTGAAGAGTCCCAGGTTTGATTCCAGGCAAGGGCATGTACCTTGGTTGCGGGAATGTGCAAGAGGCAGCTGATCGATGATTCTCTCTCATCGATGTTTCTAACTCTAACCCTCTCTCTTCCTCTCTGTAAAAAATAAATAATAAAATAATAAAATTAAAAAACCAGCTGGCCCAGCTCCCTCTTTCTTCCCTGAGCTCCTTCCCTGGGGTGGAGATTGGGGGGACCAGCCGCCCAGCCCTTGAGGACACAGTGTCACACTCCTCTCCCACCCTCAGAACCCCTTTGTCCAGGGCGAGGGCACCTCCACGCACTAGACCTGGATCCAGGTGGTGAGTGACTGTCAGACCAGGCCATGAGCGGAGTGGGAGAGGGATGGTGAGGAGGTTGTGCTGAGGGTTCCTCCGGAGCAGGGCCAGAAAGGGGTGTGGAGGGGAGAGGTGGGTAAGAAAAGGCTGACAGAGCATCATTGCCAGGCTGGGTTATCTCATCAGGGAAGCAGAGCCTTCCTGGGCCCCTGGACCAGCCATCCTTGGGGCTAGGACCCCATGCGGGCTCTGAGCCTCCTTCTCCCAGCAGAAGGCCGGGCTGAGTGAGCGGGGCTCCTGACCCCTTGGGAGCAGGAGGAAAAGGGAAATGGGGAGAAGGGATGTAGGGTAGAAGAGGTCATGGTCATGTGAGAAGAAGAACATGGCCCATGACAGTGACCAGCGAAGGCAAGGAAGGAGGCACGCTCCCTAAAGAGTATTCAAAGCAAGAGTTGGGGGTTGGGCCGGAACCGGTTTGGCTCAGTGGATAGAGCGTCGGCCTGCGGACTGAAGGGTCCCGGCTTCCATTCCGGTCAAGGGCATGTATCTTGGTTGGGGGCACATCCCCAGTGCGGGGTGTGCAGGAGGCAGCTGATCGATGTATCCCTCTCATCAATGTTTCTTTCTATCCCTCTCCCTTCCTCTCTGTAAAAAAGTCAATAATATATATATATATTTTTTAAAAAAGAGTTGGGGTTGGGGGACCACTGTGCGCTCAGAGAAGCAGCTGAAGAGAATGAAGTATTAGGCGGGCTGCGGAGGGACCCTCATCCTCAGCACATCCCCCTGCCAGCTCCGCCCAGCTGCCCGCGTGCAGAAGGAGCGCTGGTCCTCGCGCAGCCCCTCTGCTCCGGCCCCTGGCCAGCCTGAAAGGACGCCGGGATTTACTGAGACCTGCTGGGGAGGCGGGGGGGAGCCAGAGCCCAACACGCCTCGCATCTCGGTCGGTGCGCACCCACTTACAGGAACCGGGTTCAGCAGAACGCAGCCCCCGGCCGCGCCCAGCCCCGGGGAGCGCCCGGCGTTGCGTGTCCGTGTCCGAGGCCCGTGGGCGGACGCGCGGCCGGTGCGCGGGGGGTGCCCGGGAGGTGGGGGTTGGTCTACCTGAGCAGGGAAGGGGCAAAGGGGGTGGCAAACGGGCACCCCTTCCCCCAGGACAGAGCCCCTCCGCCGGAGCCCGGCCACCTGCGCGCCCCGCCGCTCCGCTCACCTGCTCCGGTCCGGCTCCCAGCGCCGCCCGCCCCGCCCCGGCCACGTGGCCGCCCGGCGCCGCGGTGCGGGTCCCAGCTGCCCGCTGCCAGGCGGTCCCGCCCGGCGCCCCGGCCACGTCCGCACCCAAAGCCCGGGTCCGGGGGAGGAGGAGGGGCTGGGCCGCAGCGCCGTCTGTCCGCACCCCTGCCGCCCAGGAGGGCTCCGCGCGCCCGGACAGACAGACCCCTGGCCCGCAGGGAGGGGACGGGATGCTGACCCCGTGTGTTGGGGGGAGGAGGAAGGGGAGGACTGAGGGGCAAGGGTACGAACTGGAGGGTGTGCCGGCCTTCTGGCTGGCCTCACAGCTGGTTCAGTGCGGCCAGCTGAGCTGCCGCCTGGGGATGGGGCTCACTGCAGCCGGGTCCTGGGAACCGCAGTCCGTCCTGCCCGCGAGGGAGCGGCTGGGGCCCGGCTCCCCCGGGGCTGCCTCCTGGGCAGGTGCAGAAGCACCCGGATAGGAGGCGGCGACTGCGCTCCGGGGTCCCACAGGCTCTCAGGACCTGGGCTTCCTTGGCCAGGAAGGTGCCCTCCGGCCTGCTGAGGGGGAGCGAGGGAGCTCTCCGCACCACCTTCAGGGCCACTCGGAACCGCCCGAGGGGACTGCGGGCGAAGTAGAGGTTCCAGGGCCCCAGCCTGCAGAAGAAGGAGAAAAAAAGAAAAAAAAAAAAAAGAAAGAAAAAAAAAAACCACTAAATGAACACAGAGAGAATTTAATATTTTCCTGTCCAATCTGGTATGTTTCCTAAACTCCAATAACTTGCTAGGCTTCCGTGAAATAGGAGGGCAGCTGGGCGTACTTCCCACGCCCACAGGAGCCTTTGTGTGAAAATCCTTAAAAATAGAGGGTTTTCTTTTAATAACAAAAGGGAAGCCAGAGCCAGAGCCATGGGAACACTGACAGAGCCCCAACCTCTCCTGCTCCAGCAGAGGGTGTGTGTGTGTGTGTGTGTGTGTGTGTGGTGTTGTATGTGTGTAAAGACATAAAACATGAAATGTGCCATTTTGACCATTGCAAGTGTACCATTCACTGGCATGAATTACACTCACCATGTTGAGCAGTCATCACTGCCATCTCTTTCCAAAACCCTTTCATCACCCCAAACAGAAACTCTGTACCCACTAGGCAGTAACTCTCCAACCCCCGACTCCCAGCCCAGGGTAACGTCCAAACTACATTGTCTCTGTGAATTCGCTTCCTCAAGAAATTTAACATCGCTGAAATCATACAATATCTGTGCTTTTCTGTCTGGCTTATTTCACTTAGCTCAATGTCCTCACAGCTCATCCACGTGGGAGAACTTCCTTTCTAGCAAAGAGGTTTTTCATAACCCATCTCGGCAAGGGGAAAGAACCCTCAAATTACAGACGAGCCACCTGTGAACAGAGGATGACACCACCATAATACTGGGATCCACTATATACCCAGATTTACATCTATGTGGCCAATAATAATCTTTATCGTTCACTTTGGGGTCACATATGAGACTTGTGTTTTGATTTGTTTTGCTGCTTCAAGCTAGTTTCCTCTTTGCTGTCACCATCTGGTGAGGCTCCCTCTGAGGGAGAACCTTACAGAATCCACATTCAATTCCACATCAGCCTGACTTAAAGCATTAGAACAGGAAACTCACCCCCCTGTTCATAACCACCTACTTCCTGTTGGTCATCATTTCGTAAATGAGAAGGTGCCCTCAAAGCTTACAGGCATCTTCTAAACCTAAGAACAATATTTTTCTTCTGTTCTTCATTTGGAGGCTAGAGAAACCTGTCCATCTTCAAAGAAAGATGTAGATTTATCTTATAACTGGAGGCCCAGTGCACAAAATTCATGCAGGGGGTGGGGAGAGTGTCCCTTGGCCCAGCCTGCACTGTCTCCAATCTGGGACCCCTCGAGAGATGTCCAAGGGCAGTTTTTCACAATCCAGGACTGCTGGCTCCCAACCTCTCACCTGCCTACCTGCCTGCCTAATCACCCATAACTGCTTCTGCCTGCCTGCCTAATCCCTAACCACTCCCATGCCAGCCTGATTGATGTCTAACTGCTCCCTGCTGGCCCGATTGCCCCTAATTGCCCTCCCCTGCAGGCCTGGTCACCCCCAACTGTCCTCCCCTGCTGGCCCAGTCACCCCTAACTGCCCTCCCTTGCCAGCCTGGTTGCCCCTAAATGCCCTTCCCTACAGGCCTGGTTGCCCCCAACTGCCCTCCTTTGCCAACCCAGTCACCCCTAACTGCCCTCCCCTGCAGGCCTGATCGCCCCCAACTGCCCTCCCTTGCAGGCCTGGTCCCTCCCAACTGCCCTCCCCTTGCAGGCCTGGTTGCCCTAAACTGCCTTCCCCTGCTGGCCATCTTGTGGCGGCCATCTTGTGTGTTGGAGTGATAGTCAATTTGCATATTGCCTCTTTAATATATAGGATAATGATACTAACCTTAAAAAAACACTTGTGCTGAAAAACAGTCTCCTGCATATCCTTTGAACAGAACAATCTGTTTTTAAGATACTACCCTACATAATCTAGTATAAGAATGTTCATTGTCTTATTAATTTTTAAGAATTAGAATCTAAATGTCCATTAATAGAAAACATTAAATAAGTTATGGTGTAACCATACTATTACAGCCAGCATTAGAAAGGTGTTTTTGTAGATACTTTCTTGGCACTCTGTTCATCACATAGTAAAAGCAGCAAGTTGCAGAATAATGTGTGGAGTTTATTTATTAAAAAGCAGTGTATGTATGTACATAGTTTGTATGAAAAAATGAACATCAATCTAATAGTAGTTATCTCTAGGTAGTAGGATTTATATAGTGAGTAAAGACAGAGAGGAAGTGTGCTTTGGTGTACAAATTCTGGATTTTTATTGAAATGTTTTTCTTACAAGGAACACATGTGACTTTTGGAATCTGATTTTAAAAGAAAATTAGAAGACAATGTGAGGCAGACTGTATTTTCCAAAGATGGCTGCCCTAACCCATCCCATCCCATCAGCTCTTCTTGCACTATGACTTGCCATTCCTCCAAAAAGAGATGGGGTCTATGTCCCTCCCCTTGAGCCTGAGCGAACCTTTTTTTTTTTTTTTTTTTAAAGATATTTTATTGATTTTTACAGAGAGGAAGGAAGAGGGATAGAGAGCTAGAAACGTCGATGAGAGAGAATCATCGATCAGCTGCCTTCTGCACACCCCCTGCCGGGGATGTGCTCACAGCCAAGGTACATGCCCTTGACCGGAATCGAACTCAGGCCCCTTCAGTCCGCAGGCCGACGCTCTATCCACTGAGCCAAACCGATTTCGGCCTGAGCAAACCTTTGTAAATGCCTCAACCCAGAGGCATTTGACTACCTGGGTTAGGCCCTAAAGGCAATGGGGAATCAGTCTGGCGCCCTTGCTCCCAGAGCACTGACCCCTGGAATTCATGCTGGAAGGCAGCCAGGCCACATGGACAGGTCACATAGGGGTGTTCCCACCAATAGCCAGAGTCAACCGCCTCACACGTGAGTGTAACAAGCAGTCAGATGATTCCAGACCCTGCTGTTAGGTTCTTTCAGCTGAGGTCCCAGACACTGAGCAAAGACAAGCTCCTTATCCAGCCAGGTTAGCTCCATGGATAGAGCATCGGCCCATGGAATGAAGGGTCCTGGGTTCGATTCCAGTCAGGTTGCAGGTTCAATCTCCACCCGGTCAGGGTGAGTGTGAGAGGCAACCAATAGATGTGTCTCTCTCACATCGATATTTCTCTCCCCGTCTCTCCCCCTCCCTTCCACTCTCTAAGAATCAATGGGAGAAATATCCTCAGGTAAGGATTGACAAAACAAAAAGACTAACTTCTTGCTGGGCTCTGCCTGAATTTCTGACCGCAGAGACCATGAGAGATAATAAATTATTGTTGTTTTACGCTAGTGATCTTCAACCTGTGTGCTGCAAGGATTTTTAAAACATGCAATACCTGACTATTTAGTCAGGGGCACTGACCTCTTTCTCTTAGATTGTCAAAAAAGTGACAACAGCCAGCCCAGCAATAGCCATCCAGTGTGAATGGATCAAAATCATACCTTTTTTTTTTTTTTTTTGTCTGACTGGCAAAAAGTGTATTTTTTGGTGTGCCGCAGAATTTTGGCATTTAGTTTACGTGTGCCACGAGATGAGGAAGGTTGAAAATCGCGGTTTTAAGCCAATGAGTTTTCAGCAATAAATGGCGAATACATGGTTCATGCAGCCAAGGTAAAAATGCCGTTTCCTTTCAGTGCTTTCATTTCATTGTTCGAATTTGCTGTTCCTGCAGCCCCATTGTATAAAAAAATCAAAATATGATTTTAAGCTCACCTTTTTCTGTTCCTACACAACTCCAGTCCCAGGTGAAGCCCACAGCAGGGGGGTTATTGCTCAGCTGCAGACAGATCCTGCAGCCCTGCCCCTGCCAGGGGCTGGTCCTGGGACCGGTCACCTGTGTGAAGGCTGGAGAAATCCTGTCTTTAAAAAATAACCCCATTTGTCAAAAAGTCAGAGCTTGGGCAAAGTTAACCAAAACTGAGATGTGCAAACAGGTTGAAAACATTAATTCATGATGTAAATGATGTACAGCTACAAAAACCCCCCTCCCAGCCTCCTCCCTAGCGCCAGGATGAGGGCTGCGGAGGGGGCCAGCGAGCCTGGTCCTCTGCCCAGGCTGTGCTCTGTGGTCACCTGGCGTGGTTTCAGAAAGCAAAGCTACCAGGCTGGGCACCAGAATTATCTTTGAATTCCTCAGGTAATGCTAAGGTCAACCTCGGATGGAAGGCACGGACTTGCCAACTCAATTATTTGCTTTTTTTGTCTGTCTGGTCCTTCTGTAAAATACCTGAGAGACAGAACATACCTGCCCACCATGGTTACTCCAGTTACAATCTTCAGTGATGAGGAGATGAAATACGTCACTCGGAGAGCACAGGCTATTTAATACGTAACGGGTGGGGAAAAAGTAGGTTTATGTGGTTCATATGAAAAATAATACAATAATTAATAAATAATCCCAGAATATTTTCCTTTTTTTCTTTTTAGTTGATCATTGTGATGTGCCTCCCTGTGGCATGTCTGCCCATTTTTTGAAAATCACAGGAATTCTGCACTCATTCAGAAAAGTTCGCTTGCTCTGAGGGTGGAGTCCGGACTTGAACCTTGGTCTAGTTACAATACTAGATTCTCTCCTCTGCACAGCGGCTGCCTCTCTGATCCAGGGGGAGGAATAGGAGACAGGTTTTCCGTCTTTCTGGACTTTGAAATGTTTGCAAGAGCCCCGGGTGCAAGAAGGGAGTGTGTGTGTGTGTGTGTCGGGGGGGGGGGGGGGGGGGGGGGGGTGCTGCCAGGCAGGAATTGAAAGGTGGCAGCTGTGTGACCCCGAGAGCTCCCCGTTCCCGGAGAGGGAGAGGGAGAGGGGCCGGCACCCTGAAGTCCTGTCCGGCTTCTGGGGCGGGGCTGAGAGGGAGGGCTGCGCTCTGGGCCAGGTGCTCCCGGCTCCTGTTGAGCAGGTTTCTCCTCCAGGATCTAAGCTGTTTGTTGACTCTGGGAGTTTGCCTCCTGAGGAGGGAAAGGCCTTCTCCCCAGCCAGCCACCTGGCAGCTGGCGTGCGGGAGGGCCTGGTGGCACTGGAGAACGCGATGCCGAGAAGCTGGGGAGCAAGGCCCGGTGTGTCCTGTGGAGGCGGCGGCAGTCTGACCGGCCTGTGACCGCAGCGCAGGGAGCGTCAGCATGTGCCCCAGCGTCACAGGAAAGGCCCGCCGAGGCCTTCAGGAGCCCCGAGGCGAGCAGCTCGGTTTGGGTGGGAGCCCTGTTCTTCCCCTCCGCTCCGCGGCCGTGTCCGCGGTCCTCCGTGTGCCGGAGCCTGTCTCCTCACCCGCAGCCCGGAGGAAATGTAACCCGCCACGCCTCCCCGGCAGAGCCGCTGTGAACATGCTAACATTTTGCTGGGGATCGAAACCCAGCTCGGCTCTGTTGTTCTCATAACCCACCCCCTCCCGCCGAATTTCAGACGCACGTGGCCGTTCTCTGGTCCCGCCGCTCCCTGGCAGTGCTTCTCCGTGGCTCTCCTCGCAGCCCCGGTTTAACCAGAGGGCCGGACGCTCTCCTTCAACCGAATCCCCCGATGGTCTGACCTCCAAGCGCCGTGCCCAGCACTGGCACACCGTGGGCGGCAGCAGGACGGCTCTGGTGGCGGGAAATCAGATCAAACTTTCACACGAAGCAGCAGAGGAGCACAAACAGACGCCTGTGCTAGGAAGGAGCTGTACAGGGGGGTCTGAAATGGTGGGGTGCAGGGGGGGGGGGGAGTGCAGAGGGGAGGGTGATCAGGGAGGAAGTGGTGCTGGGGCTGAAATCTGGGCTGGGGGATCCATAGAGTAGGGTAGAGAAGAAGTTGTCTTTGTGGCCGAAGGGAGCATGACCAAGGATGAGACTGAAAGCAGCTCAGTAACTAGAGCAGAGAGGAGGTTCACTGGGGGGGGGGGGGGGGGGGGGGGGTAGTCTAGGGCTGTGGGCAGCGACAGCTGTGCAGGGCCAAGGTAAGGAGTGGAGTGTTTGTCCAAATAGTGACTGAGAAACTCCGAAGGGTTTCGCATAGCTGCTATCTAGAAAAGGGACTGGAGGCCATCCAGAGCTGATGTTCAGAAGAAACTTGCAGCCAGAAGCTTGACACTTGAGCGTGACTTGGCCTGTGGTAGTAACAGGAGGGAGGGTTTGAAAGAATTTGAGAGACAGGCACAAGCCCTGGCCCCCTCTGCCCCCAGGAGCTGCCTGTCTGATGGAGCAGATCCCAGAGCACTCACTGAGCCACAGCCGGCCGCGAGCAGGGGCGTTTGGCATTGAGGCCACACGTGTGGCCGTGGCTGTTTGCTTTTTCCTTTGTTCTGTGCGCCCGGGCGGGAAGGGGCTGACAGGACCTGCTCCCCGCTCACTCCTCTCCAAACACAGGCGCTCACTGCCCTGCGGCCGGGCCGGCAGGTGCCGGGGGAGGAGCTGGCGCGGGGGCCGGGAGTCCTGGCCGTCCTCTGGCCCATGGCCGCACTGAGTGTGGGGAACAGGCCCAGCACTCTGAGACACCGGCTTCCCAGTGGCCACGGCCACGGCGATGCTTGGGAATTGTGTTTGGAAACCTGGGGTGGAAAGCAGGACCCCAGCATTGCGAGGTGGCCCGCCATAGCACCATTTTACCCCAGAAACCTCCGGCCCCACCCTAACGCCCGCACTGCTGAGCCTGCCCCCACGCCACTGCTCATTCATGTGCGAGGTGCTGTTCTGGATTCTGTGAAAAAACGCCCTCCAGCAACTTACACGAGCCCAGGAGTCTCCCGACCCTCTCCCCAATGAACAACCAGTTTAAAAATTTCCTGAACTTCCGATACTAAAACCCCCAAACATTTAAGATAAACAAACCTAACCTGCATCACATCCCATTAGTCATTTCCCTTGGGAGTCTACCTGCTACAGACCAGAGTCATTCAGGGAAAATAAAACAAAGGTGAGAGCAAATGACACAGAAACGGAAAAACACAGGAGAAAAAGGTGAGGAAGCCCACCACCCCCCTTCTCCTGCCGGGCGGCTGGCTGCTGGCCCGGCCTCACTGCCCGGCCCGGCCTCTGCCTTGTGGGCACCAGGTTCCTGCTCACCATGAACCCATAGCTGGGGTTTTAAGATGACCAGATGTCCTGATTTTCAACAGTTTGTCCCGCCAAAAGCAGGACGTCTGGTCACCTTAGTTAAGTTCAATATATATATATATATATATATATATATATAATTTTATTGATTTTTTTTTTTTTTTTTTTTTTTTTTTACAGAGAGGGAGAAGGATAGAGAGCTAGAAACGTCGATGAGAGAGAAACATCGACCAGCTGCCTCCTGCACACCCCCTACCAGGGATGTGCCCGCAACCAACGTACATGTCCTTGACCGGAATCAACCTGGGACCTTTCAGTCCGCAGACTGATGCTCTATCCACTGAGCCAAACCAGTTTCGACAAGTTCAATATATTCTTACTTTTGTGGGGTGGTCCTGCTTCCTCTTTGTTCTGACAAGTCTACAACTTTTATTTCCCTCATTCACTACAGTATCGTTTTCCAGAATGTCCCACCCCTTCCATGGCCTCTGATAACGGAATCATACAAAGTTCCCGTCACTGCCACTTCACTGCCAGTTACTCCTCGTTGGTCGTTCACATCCAGACACACAAACCCCTCTCCGATCTTGCTCGGTCTTTTGGAAGACCGCCAGCCAGTGAGGAGTGTGTTACCCGCTCTGCTCTGCGTGAGAGGCTTCCGGCCTCGTCCGGCTCTGCTCTGTCACGCTTTTGCGCCGCTTCTAAAATCTGAACTAGGAGCTGTCTCGTGATCTATAGTTTATAGATTATCTCAAGCGATTTGATACCCACAACAACACTGAGAGGTGTTTTTTATTCCCACCTTATAGATGGAAGAACTGCGGCTCAGGAAGGATAAGGACTTGAACAACGTGACACATCAGGCAGAGCCACCGCTTAGTCTCGGGTGCGAGTCCCTGGCCCTGCACCCGCTCGGGCAGCCTGGAGAATATGGCCAAACGGCACCGCTCTGTCTCCTTCCCTCCAGATCACACTGCTCCCTTCCCGGGAAAGCTGCCCCGCTGCCTTGGCTGTGCTCTCTCAGAGCCAGCATCTGCTCTCAGATCATGAGCACCAGCTCAGCAAACCGCATGGGACAAGTACCCTCGGCCATCTCCCGAGATGTTCCCAGTTGTTCTAAATGCGTTGCGCTCAGAATTGTCCCGCCATCTGACTCGGTGCTCCGGAAACCAGTCCTAACCTCATGGTACCACTGACAAAAGTTGTGTAGGTGCCAGAGTCCTCATAAAGAAACAAAGGAAAATCACCACACCGAGGCTTTAAGGGGTACAGTGGCCCAGACACCTTAAAGGAAGTGCTCAAGGAAGAGAGAGGATCAGATAATTTGGGGCTAGTGGACACTACTTGACATGAAGAGTCATAAATACCATGTTGGCAAGTACTGACGTCACTGGATTAAAAACATTCCTGTCATTCCATGAGGACTGTGCTAGAATGACTAATTCTCCTGCCCCAGGGAAGCATCCGCAGTGCCCACTTCCCACCCCGATAAGGAATAGGTGACCGCTAGGGTAGCCTTACCCTCAGGCTGTGACACACCCCCAACCCCCCACCCCCACCCCGAGCGTTCACCTCCCGCTCCCGTTTCCTCTGAACAAAGCACACATTTCCATACCCCACAGACTAGGTTTGAACCGTACCCTAAGTTTGATATTTTAACTAGGGGATGATTTTTAACAATGCTATTTCCACTGTTTTGGTCTATATACTTTTTCTCTCTTTTGTTATGTTTCCTAGAAAACTATCCTAAAATAAGTACTACTGCTAATACTACTTTCCCATTGGTTGACAAATGAGATATAAATTACTCAGCACAGCACCCAACACATCCTGGCATTATTTGCTTTAATAGTCTCAAGTACAATAATGCATCCTGCAATTGCCAAAATTTATAAACATCTTTCAGATAAAGATGCTCGTAGCCTCAACCATCTATTATTTGCATGTATTACAATGCTCGTTACTAGGTGATCAATGTTGAACTAATACTATGCCCCAGCAAAGAATTCAAATAAACAGAAAACACAATTATCATCACAGATCATCTATTTCGTTCGCCCCCTTCAGCACCCTGACACAGTCATCAACTTCAAAAATACTGTTAATCCTCACCTGAGGATCCTTTTTCCCACTGATTTTTCAGAGTGTGGGAGGGAGGGGTAGAGATGGAGAGAAACATTGATGAGAGAGACACATCCATTGGCTGCCTCCCGCAGGTGTCATGACCAGGGTTGGGGATGGAGCCTGACACCCAGGTACGTTCCCTTGACAATCAAACCCGTGACCCCAGCCCATGGGCTGACACTCTACAACCACTGAGCCAAACCCACATAATCTTATTAAGAATGAGATAAGCTAAGAAAACTTAGAAAAGTTTGAACTTTTAAAAGTTCACTCTTTTGTATAAATAGGTAGTGAAATGTTTTCTATTTTACAATTGAAGTCCATTTTTAAACTCACTTTCCTAGTAGTTTTGAGAACCACTTTGAAAATGTCCTTCGCATTTACAGTAGCACATTTTACATTCTCTTACACAAATGCATATGTATCTACTTGAGTGTATGTGTAAAATGTTTTACTAAAAATGTCCTTTTAAGGACACTTGAAAGTAACAAAAGAACTGAAATCATGAGATCCAAAATTTACCTTTAGTTCACTTAAACTTTTCCACTTCATTGATTCACTATCCATGAAATAGATATGATTTACTCTAATACCTTCTTGAATTCAAGGGGGGGGGGGCGGTGGACGATGAGGGGAAAGAACAGCCAGTACTCTAAAAAAAGTTTAAGTCCTATCCAAACATACAGCCACACACACACACACACAGCCATAAAAATCTTTATACTTCTTTTAAGACTGACAACATACTAATTCAAGTGACTTCATTTTTTTCTTGTAACCTTCAGAAGGTGGGAGAATACCATGTAGAGTACCTCCTGACCTGCCTCCCTATTCCTAACCATTCAAGAAAAACTGGCACATAAGAAATGGATTAGTGGTGCTATTATGCATAACTGGCAAATGCACCATATAGATAAAACCAGGGTCATAGGATTAATCTTTGCAAAGGCCAATTAATTTATATTCGTCCCAAAAACCTGGACTGTACCCTAACTGCAGGCAACTTTCTAACAATGTGTTCTGCCAGCCACATAATAGAGGACTAGATAAAACGAAACTACCTTCAATGTGAGAGAAAAAAAAATCCCATGTCTGATATGGTAATAGAACCATATCTTTGAAGAGAAAAAAAATCACATGGGTTCTTAGGTGTATGTTAAACATTTCAAGTCTAAAATACTGAATAGAATCTTATCTGAAAAGAAAAAAAGATCACATAGATTACTGTGTCAAGCACACGTCAGCTTCAAATATCGGATGACGGTACAGCTGACTCCTGTATTTGAACTGCCCAATAGCATCTACACAAAGCATCTAGTGTCAAGGCTCTGCTAATTGTTACCCAATTTGTGTAACAAACTGTTAATTCTGTAAACATCTTTTCTCTTAATAATTATCTACATACTAGAATTTTTAAATATTTACCATTAGTTATTTGGTTCAGATGTTATAAAAAAAAAATTCAGCTAGGAAATTATTCATAAAACTGTATTCTGTATTTTTTTTTATTTTTCAAACAGCCAGTGTCCACATTTAAAATGCAGAATTTGCAAATATAAATTAGTCTAATAATTCAATCAAAAATAAAACAAAACAATTTCCTTTAGCATCACAATACATAAAAGGGTATTATAAACTCTAAATGGCAAGGTTAATTATATGACAATGCCAGAAGCTGCGAAACTCATTAAACTTCTTAAGGAATAGGTCAGTTTAAAGAACATTTGTATGTTCAAAGATTATGCATGAAAAAAGATTTCATGTAGTATAAAGGCTCAGCAATTCATTCATGGCGTAATGTGAGGTCAAGCAAGATTTTATTTTTACAATAACAATAAAAAATACATTTAAACAAAAAAAGTCCTCCCAATTGTTTAAAAACAATTCTATTTGGAGGGTAAAATATATTGTAAAATATATTGACTTACCGAATTTCAATTGTCAGGCTGCTGACTACTGATACGAAAGTTTGTATTTAAAAATATCACAAATATCTTTTTAACAGTGAAAATTTCAATGTGATAAGACTCATTGCAAAGCAATTTTCACCTGAGTAGATTTTGAAATTTAGTGCGCTCGTGTATTTGGGGGAAGGTGGGGAAGGAAAGACCCATTTGTATCAGATAGTAAGTTTGTAGTTGATTCTTTCACATTTATTTCACAGAGCGTCAAAGGAACATTTGCTGTGACTTTCCCAAGACACACGATACCTCCCTTTTCCCTGGAAATTTGTTCTGGCATTTTATGAATCCTTAGTATCCATATTTCCACTTAGTTACCCATTCAAGCATAGCAACTCAGTTCTCATTCAGTTTTATACAACAGTGTCTATATTATGTACATGTTTAATTATCAACAGGAAATAGAAAATAAAAATTTACAGTGATTGAGAAAGGGTCAGAAAATGGGATAGGAATCATAATACTGTATAATCAGAATATCCTATTATCCTACCAGTTTCAATGACAGGGTTTTTCCTTTATTAGTTGAAATACAAAGAAGGCGTAGGGGAATCCCAGGAAAATAACACTACATCAGAAAATTCAACGTGCTTCACCGTCAGGATTTCCATCACACATTTAATTTCTTCTGTACAATTGTTATAAACTTGTTTTTCTCTTCAAAATCATTAGACTTCCAGATTAAATTCAGCACTACAGAGTATGCCCTTTAAGTAAAATGAGGTTACCTGCTTTATTTGGATACCAAGTTCCCTTCCAGACAGCATTAAAATGAAGACAAGACTACACAGATAAAATCCAGGATAATTCAAATTCAACAATGAAAAATTTCCCCCATATTGTTGCAAAATTCTTTCTACTGAAATGCTCTGCTACAATAAAAAGCATACATTACATATAAAAGATACCAGTGTACTAAAAAGTGACAGAAGTGAACTAGCAAATCCTTCAAAGCACATTTATATAAATGACTAGCATTTAAAAACATTTCTCCTATAAAATGTAGGTCATATACATTTAAAAATTGGCGGTTTTATTTCTAAAGCAGTGATGTGTATGTTCAAATAGTTAGCAGTTCTGTACAGTATAATATCTACCCAATTCAAACTACAATAGGTTTGTCTTCCTTTGTTATTTAAGTTGAGTAAGTTCATCTGATCAGCTGAGAAATCAAGCTTGAAAAATAAGTACCTAAAATTCAAGTTGAAAGTTTAGAATTACTGAAATGTAGATATGAAACAATGAAGAGAACTATTTCACAATGGAGCTGAAGTCACCTCAACACTTATGGGCTTGAATCTAAAACAGAAAAACAAATATTAAAATTCAAAGCAAACCATGTTAGGTAGCAGTACAGAAGCAGGAGAGGAAAAAAAAAAATACAACACACCCCCCTTCCTTCAGTGTGATGGGCACTGAGTTTTGCGGTCTTCCTCCATCTTGCAGAAGAGTGGTAAGGCCATTCAATGCTTAGTGAGAGTGAGTACAGATGAAGTCAGAGTTAGCCTGTCTCCCCTGCAACTTCAATTATGCTGTGTAAACAGTGTTATGTTCCAATAGGAGGAACAGTGGAATTTGTTTATAAAAACTGATTAAAGATAATCATTAACAAATGAAATAAGGATAATCAAGAACTCTGAAATGTTTTTAGAACTTTCCTGATGCTACTTGTAAAGTTAGCACTGCTATGTATTATTGCTTACATACAGTACAACATCATATGCCTTCTAACATAAAGAGTACTGTGATTTGTTTGTACATATTTACAGATTCTTAAAAACAAGCTGTAAAAACATTACATACTTTCAGACAATACAAATTAGCACATTGGTACTCACTTCAAAACAAATGGAATGCATAACATTAATAAACATCATAAAGGAAGACACATAAAGTCCTTGATTGTCAAGACACGTTCATATATAAACTCTAACTGTGCAGAATTAAAGATTCAATCATAGGTACATCCTTAGTTGATGAACCATATTTACAGCATGGTATTGCATAAAAAAATAAAATAATGTTTACAGGGTTTTACTTTTTTATCCATTGGATTAAAAGAAAGCAACAAACACAACAAGAAATGTTTGTCTGCTTTAATTTGTTTCCTACCAAAGTTTAAGTGAATAAAGGAAACATACGGTTTTACTTGCAGAATATAGCAAAAACAACTGGAAAATTATTTCCCTGAAATAAAGTAATTTGAAACGGAAAATTTTTAAATTAAATTGCAGAGTCAAAAAGTTTCTCATTGATTTTAATAGTGCTTCAAGTAAATATATTGTGAAAAAACGAGTTCTAGTTTAAAAGGTCCTAAGCCTAAGAAATGTAGTATTACAGTAATGCCTACTTTTTAAAGTTTCCCGGCGTTTTTTTGTTTTTGTTTTTGAACAGCCCTTTAAAAGCCCAAATTAATAAAATGAAACAAGTGGCAAAGATCTAACCTAGCTGGCACTTCCCACGTTGTCTCACCTGTGGAAACTGAAGCCTCCCCTGAGCACAGCCTTAGCCTCTCTCTCCCAGAGAAAGTCCCCGGCTGCTGGCAGTCCTCAGCCAGAGCTAAGAGGATGGATTTTTATGGCATCGAGTAGAAAACTTGCAGACAGATCCAAAATAGCTACTCAAATAGTCTGAACCAAACGAAATGTGTGAAGTAAGTTAAAACAATAACAACAACACTTTCAGAATATGTGCAAGAGATGTTACCTCATCTAATGCAATGTTTCCAATCTTCAAATGTAGGTCCTAAGTGAAACAGCACCTCATTCACACTGACCAAAAGGCTGAGGGTGTAAAAGCATGTTTTAAAAGAACAATCTGCTGAGAGTAATGAGGAACACAAATTGCAAAAGGATATCTCGTATTCTCAATAGTCTGATCGAAAGCAGCACAAAGGCCTACTTGCTTTCTCTGCTTAAGCCCAGAGAGAAATTAAGTAACTTTCCAAACCGAACTGGGAAACCCAAAATGTTGAGATGTTTACCATGTGATAACAATACAAGGTAACTCTGGTAGGCATTTAGAATTTCACAGTAAGAGAGTAACTATACTTAAAGTCAATAAGTTATGCCAAGTATCACTTATTGCAAAAATGTTTATAATGTGGTAGAAATGTCTGCCATTGTACAGATTTCAAGAAATGTGTTGAACACAGGAATGAGAAACCTGAAATTCTGCTTCCTTAACTCCCATTTTCAAAGGCCTTTCGTTAGCTCACCCTCACTGCTCAGCAGTAGTCACATTCTAAAAACTGTGCTGCTGTTAAAACAAATGAACATAAATCTTTATACTGCACCAAGAACTGCATCAAGTTCTCAGCAGAGAAAAATTTGATCAGGTTCAAAGAATATTAACTCAGGAAATAAATGCCTCCTATCAGCTAGTCCTGTAAGAAAAAGACCAATCCCCGAGGGAGAACAGCTCGGTGTGCAGCATCTCACCCGCATGAAGCTTCCTGTGACCGTGATGTGCAACACAACGCACACCATGCTTAAGAGCCAGCAATGGCAGGACATTATAAATTATCTACTTCAAGGAAGTCTTGAAAAATCTGCCAGCGAAGAAAGCTGTCAAGTGGCAAAATGAGTATCTGGAGCAAAGCTTAATAACCAAAGTGTAGAGGAAACCACATTAAAGATAATGTATAATCCTTATTATAAAAACACCAATATGTTCAAAACAACTGAGATATATTTATGATGGATAGTCCTTTGTTCCCTTTCTTGATGAGAACAGTCTTGAAAGGAAAACATTAAATAGAAGGGAAAAAAAATAATTTAAATGTATAACATTCTATACTGAAACAAAGACTACAGGCCTAAAGGGCCAGTATAAAAGTTAAAATGGAAATTAACAACAATGAAGTTTCATTTTCCAAGGGGATTAATTTTAGATTATCACTGGTACTCTATCAGTATGTGCACGATGACAAAGATGGCTACTGGAACTATGTCAGTATGTGCGTTATGACAAAGATGGCGAAAACTTCTTTAAAGAAAATGAAAAGTTGGAACAAATAGGATAATAGAATCTATAAAACTAACGTTATTTTCCAAAAATGAAAACTGTCCAATGTGTAACTCAAACCATCATTCTTCAGAAAAGTATATATGTATATATAAAAGCACTATTTATTGTACCATGCTGTATTATTTTAAGACAAAGTATTAAAAATAAAACATTCGTGGTGTAAGGATAAAGTCTGTAGTTTATTTAGATTTTGAAATGCAACAAAAAGTTTCTGATCACTCATCTAGCTGAAAAAGAAACTGTAGTTACTATAATTAGTAAACACTTTTGGTTTGTAAAATAATAATGAAAAGTGTTCATTAAAAATTAACTCAAGATAAAATAAGCAATTAAAATGCCCATTTCTTCAGTTCCTCTGGATACTGTTTAATTATCCAATCTATAAAGATTCTAGAAAGAAAAAGGATTAAGCCAAATTTTACAGTTCCAAAGATACCCAATTTCCTTTTATTGCCAAAAATTAAAATTGTCAATTATGAGATGATTATGACACAACCATATCAAACCTAGAAATCTAAATCTGTTTTTATTTTGAGAAATCAAAAATACCAAATAGATTCTAAGTGCTCTATGTTAACTGAAGTATATATGTAAAGTAAAATACAATTAAGTTTTAAAACGTGGAATATACATTTGTATAAGCATATGTTCTTGGGAATGTAATCTACAGAATATCTTCTTACTAAAACTTCAAAATCTTGATACCTGCACATGAAAAATCATAAAAAATATCTAGGTACAACTGTACAAAGAAACTGACACCAATATGCATACTTCCATAGAAGTAAATGCTTCAAACATGTATTTTGGTAAAACTTTTGTTGAAAGTATGCATATTTTAAAAGTAAGTAGGCTTTTAAATAGTGGAGTCTTAGACTATCAGATTTTTATTACTTTTTTCCCTTAAAAAACAAAAAAAACAAAAAACCAACATGTCAATATAATGCAAAATAAAAATCAAGGGTATATGGCATGTCATTCTTTTTAAAAGGGTGGTTTCCTGGTTTCTTTCCCCCACAGGACACACTAATTTATTTCACGCCATAATCTCTTGACATTTAAACGTTTAAGTTCACTCTGTAAAGTATAATCAAATTCCCTGCTGAAGTGCAATGACTATGCTGAAAAACTTAAACAGTATGAGTAAATTTCACACAATTACTAATCTCCTAAAAATGTACAATGTTATCAGTTAGGAAACAATTGTGCGAAAGTCTTTTTTTTTTTTTTCCTTTCCTTTTAAATGTGGTGTAGGCGGAATAGCAAGTTTCTGATCTAAAACAAGTAATGCATTGCTTCCATAAAGGTGACAACATGTAAGGCAGTTCAAAGAATGCTGACTAACCAAACAAAACGCAGTTATTGGTTTATCTTGCTATTCGTATCACTTAACTTGTTATATCGCATTGCTCTTAATTCTGTACAGCACTCCATTTTACAAAGAGTAACCCCACGCTTGATTAATCTGTTCTAAAGTGCCAATATTATTTACACACACTTTTTTTTTTTTTTTTTTTTTTTTTAGCCAAAAGTCTGGCCCGTTGTGGCATCAGGTGAGGATGTCATGCCAGCTCTATCGTTTACATTCACCAAGGGGAACTCGGGGAATTCAGCACTTGTCCCCGGGCCCCGGAGGTTCACCTGTCCATTGGCAGTGCTAAACTGAGTAGCCATCCCAGCTCTCGATCCGTGATAGGGAGCGCGGAAGGGCTGTTCGAAGGAGCTCATTTGGTAAGCTTGGTGGACAGGCTGAGCCTCCGCCTTCTTCTGGGAAGTCACTTGATCCAGAAAGTCCTGCGTGGAGGTGGCGGAAGCGTGGTTTGTCTCGTCGCCTGAGAAGGGAAACGAGTGCTGGGAATCACCGACTATGAGTCCGAAGTGGGACTTATCTGGCGTTGTTCTTAGCGGAGAATTCATTCCTGATCGAAAGCTGTTGATGGGCATGGCTGCATAGACCTGCTTGTCTATGGAGGAGAATGCTGGCTGACTCGGGAGGGTCTGGTTATCGGTCACAAAGTTAAGGCTCGGGCTGTTCAAATAGGCATCATTTTGGCTAGTTCTGTCCAAAGCCTGCTGCAGGAACTTGGAGTATTCCTGCAGCATGTTGGCTTTATCCGAGGATGCTTGGGAGCTGGATCCGACATTCTCCGACTGGCTGACCTCGGGTACTTCTGCGGGATTGATGGACACGCTAGAAGTCACCTCTGTGTCCGAAACGCTGAACGATATCTCATGCTGCCCGTTAGCTTTATGGGAATAGTGATCCAGCAGGGTCTGCAGTACCTCGTCCGGAATGACGTTCTTGTCGTGATTACTCTTAATCTCCACATTCAGCGCCTGGGAATCCAATATGGACGCTGTGGTGCTTTCATCGATGACACTCGCCACAGCTGCCTGGGTGACCGAGGGCTGAGAGGCGATGGTGCCCACGTTCAGCGCATACTCCCTGCTACTGTTACTTGCTGCTTGAAGGTATCGCTTCTTCTTCAAAAACTGCATGGCATCGTCGTAATTAGTGCTGCTGTGCACAGGTTTACTGGGACCCTCTTGTAAATTATCAACCTGATCAATGTCAGCATTGCCCTCGGAGTCCAGTAAAGCTTGTTTATCCACAAGTTCAAAGGCATACTTTGAAACTTTGCTCTCCTCATAGGTGGATAAAGGTGAAATGGTTTGATTTTGCTCCAGTGGCTGTTTCAGACTTCTCTTACTGTTAATTTTTTTGAGAACCAACTTAGGTGGGTGTATTTCTCCCGATGCATCTTCTAAGTGCGATCCCCCGACAGAAGAATGTGGCATTTCCACAGCGTACTCTGCTACCATGTACTCATCTTTCACTTTAGTACTTGAAGAATAAAGAGGCAAATAATCATTTTTGTCTTTCTTCAGGTCAGATTTATCCAGAGCACTGTCTTTGTCCATCCCCGATGACTTTTTCTCAGTTTTCTGCCTTTTCTTTTTTGGCAGCGAGTTATCTTTCGGTGACGTAGAAAAGCCAGAATCTTCCTCGGATGTCAGAAGGCCGCCTTTGATAGCACATCTGTTCAGTTTTTTGTCATGATTTTCATGGCACATACGTTTATGTTTCAATACACGGTCTGTTCTGGAAAAATACTGTTGAATTCAGAGTTTGGTAGTAAGTTGTTTTTTTTTTTGTTTTAGTTTGTGTTTTTGGCCAACCAAGAAAAGAAAAGGAAAAAAGCAATTAATATAAAGATAGACATAGTATAATAATACCAGCAATTCCAAACTGATTTTGCTAAGCCAATCATCTATAATGATTTAATCAACAACAGTTAGGAAGTTCTTCAAGTAGGTCTAGTAGTAACAGTTTTTAATTTATTAGAAAGATTTTATAATTTAATTTAGGATAGAAGAATTTTCAAGTGTCAATCATATCTCAATAAAGTGAAATTTTTAAAAAGAATTTCAGCCCAGCCAGCGTGGCTGAGTTGGTCGGGTGCCATCCCGTGCCCGGAAGGGTTGCCAGTTCAATTCACTGTCAGGGCCCTGCCTGGGCAGCAGGCTTGATCCCCAGTAAGGGAGCCAGAAGCAGCTAACTGATATTTAGCTCTCACATTGATGTCTCCCCCCACCCCTCTCTTTCACTCTCTCCTCCCCCTTCTTTGCTGTCTAAAAACCAATTTTAAAAAAAAAACTTTAAACCACCTCTTACCTGTAAACAGTATTCACACTGGTAAGGTTTTTCTCCACTATGAGTCCTCTTATGCCTTTCCATATGATATTTTTGTATGAATCTCATACCACATTCATCACAGCGAAATGGCTTTTCACCTAGTACATGATATAGAAAGTTTACAACAAAACAAATATTGTAAACTAACAAATTATTTTCAACACAAGAATCTCTAAACAAATGGCTTTTGAGATCTGTCATACTTGGCTCTTTTTAACTGATAAAAAGTCTCCCTTATAATAAAGATATTGTCCAATTAAATTTTTCAAATAATATTTTGCTTTATAAAAATGAAAGAGATTGCCTATGCCATTAAAAAGAAAAGGCCAAAAGCAGACATACTCAATTTCCCTGCCTTTCAATTATGTGTATATATAACATACTCTTTTCCATGGAGACCAGTAGAACCAGGAACTTATAGCAATATGAACACTATTTCAGTGAGTGGCTTATCTTTCAAATCCTTTTCTCAATCATACAAAACATTATTTTTAAAGAATTTTTGAAAAAAGAAATGTTACCCATACATAGTCCAATACAATTATTGGGTACAACCTTTTTAATTCTGCATTTTAAAAAAATATATTTGTGGTTAAATGAAACTGGAATCCTAGGAAAATACTCTTAAAAATTTAATTTACTAAAACATAATAAGAGCTTAGCTTAGAGACTGTTTCAAAAGTAAAGTTTGATTCTCTTTTTCTCAGCTCAAACTGGAATTTCTGATGTCCTTTTGGGAATGAATTAAATGAGTACTGGTAAACTGGACACACATGCACACACACATTTTAAAAATCTCATAAAGAATCCTTAGCTATAAGGAACTATTACTATGGAGATCTAAAGTAAGTTTTACTTCTAAAACCACATAGGTGCCAAGACACTTCAATGGGAAAATAAGAGTTTTTGTCAACCATGATACTGGTACAATCTGATACCCACACACAAAGGAATGAAGCTGGACCTCTACCTCACCTCATTCACACAAATTAACTCAAATGGATCATAGACCTAGCAGATGTGAGAACTGAAACTATTCAATGAAACTTAACCTTGGGTTAGGCAATGATTTCTTAGATATGGCACCAAAAACACAAGCAACCAAGCGAAAATAAATAGAATGTATTTCATCAAAATTAAAAACATTTGTGCTTCAAAGGAAACTATCACGAAAGTGAAGACAAAATGGGGTAGCTGCTGTGGGTGTGAGGACAGCGCCCCTATGCACTGAGTGGCCTTTTTCAGAGTGGGGGTGGAGCTGTTTGGCTACTAGGGGTTTTACTTATTAGTTGAATTTATCAATCTTTTCTTTTATGGATATTAGATGTTGAGTGTTATTTAGAAGGGCATTTCCTATTCTAATTTGCCCACACATTAATAGCTTAATTTTTTACATTAAATCTGATACATCTGGAGTTCATCCTCAGAGAGAATGTGAGGTACAGATAACAGTTTGTTTTCCCATGTAGCTATCCAGAGTTTTCCTAACCCACTTAAGAAGTCACCTTTTCTTAATCCATTTTTATCATAATCATTCATTAATAAGTTCCATGGGTCAATTTCTAGACCTTCCATTCTGTTTCATTGGTCTGACTATTCATAACCCAGAACCAACTTTACATTTGTATACAGTGTATGAATACATAGCATATACACTAAAAAATGGTAAAGCTTATTGTATGTAAATTACACCTTTATTTAAAATGGAAGTCTGAAGTCAACAAAACATAGTTCCTTTAAGATGAAAAAGATACTGAAAATTAAAACTATATGCATTATCTATACAAAGCATCATAAGGAAAAATCATCAGCTACTTTGCATAATAAAACAAATTACTATTAGCCCATCAGGCCTCCAAAAAATCAAAACTTTAAACTCATGAGTGAATAGAGTTCTAGAAACTTATTGAAGTTCCCTTTTGATTATTTCAATTTCTCAGTGAAATAGGAAGCAGGCTTAAAGTGAGGAAATCCTGGAAGATTATGGAAAGGAGAGAATATAAAATATTTGTTTTGAAGAAAGGTTGGCAGCTTTTCTGTAAAAGATAAGACAGTCGATATTTTAGACTTTGAGGGTCATACAACTTTGGTCACAATTAATCTGCTACTGTAGGGAGAAAACAGCCATAGACACCCCATAAAGGAAAGGCTATGGCTATGTTCCAATAGAACCTGTTTCAGTAACAGGCAGCAGGTGCGCTGGCCCATGGGCTAAAATATGGACCGCCCCCAGATGAGTGGGAGACTGAATGGACTGGAAGTAAATGACTTCCAGAAGGCATTTAGGATCTACTTAAAGTGACCCTAAGACAACATGGCTTTGTTTTATTCCAGAGGGGGAAAGAGTTAAAGATCCCAAAGCTGTAATTTAGCCAAGTTTGTACTATGTATGAGAGAGAGAGAGCACGGGATATGTGAGAATGATTATGATAAACAAAGACTGCTGAATTTAAACTGGGTAAGCAAAGTGATGAAAATACAAGGAAAACAAGGATAGTGAAAAGGAGGCAGAATCGCTGGATTGTAGGTTTTCAGGGAGACAAAAGACGGTTGAAGCCTAAGTATTTGAGGCATGAGCAGGAATGATGGGGGGGGGGGGGGAGGGTAGTGCATGGAAAATGAGAAAACTTAAATCACGAAGCTTTAAGGTAGTTTACGGTGACCAAGAGGAGGTAGAATCATAGCAAGATCACCAACAGACAGAGGTCTGAAAACTGAGAACATCCAAAAACTAAACTTTGAAAGGGGTTGGCAAACTTTTTTTTATAAAGGGTCAGATAGTAAATATATTAAGGTTTATGTGCAAGAGGTCAAATCAAGGATATTGTATACATATTCAAATAACAGAGAAGAAAAACAAATTTTACTGACAAAATTCAAATTATAATCTATACTAATAATAGAGGAATATGCAAATTGTCCAGGATGCTGACACATAATGACCAATCAGGACAGGGGTGGGACGATGGTGGAGAGCTCTCACTGGGGTCCGAAGGGCAAGGAGAGGATGAGAGAGCAGATAGGCAGTTAGGGGGATCGGGCCAGGAGAGGAGAGCAGTTAGGGGGATCAGGACAACAGGGGAGAGAAGTTAGGGCCATAAGGTTGGGAAGCAATTAGGGGCATCAGGCCGGCATGCAGAGTAGTTAGGGGCAATCAGGCAGACAGGCAGGTGAGCAGTTAGGAGCCAGTGGTTCCAGATAGAGAGAGGGATCCCAGATTGGAGAGGGTGCAGGCCAGGCTGAGAAACCTCCCCCCATCCCCAAAACATGAATTTTGTGCACCGGGCCTCTAGTAACTATAAGAACGATGGTAACAAAATAATTTTTAAAAATTTTTTTTTTTAACCATACAAATGTTCTAATGAGAAGACTGAAATTATTTTTATGAGGGAAGGTAGCATTTTTTCAAACTGGGATTTAAATTTTATGTTCCTATCACCTGTTAGTTGCAAATATTTACCTGCTAATAGTTATCTGCATGAGATTTTACATATTCTATCCTTGAAATAGTCTTGTCTCAAAGACAGGTACTGATAACAATCCATAAAAACGTATCTTTAATTAAGAATTATTTATCACTTGGAAGGCATTTATAGAATTCTATTAGATTCTTCTATTGATCTTTGCCTGTTAGCATGCTGTTACATTGCAGATTAATTACTTCCAAATGAAGGTTAGGTGGAATTGCAATTTAATGGATTTTGAAATATGGACTTGCATCAAGGTCCAAAAAACTGTTTGAAGTTGTAGTTTGAGCTTAGAAAGTATATCTATCTCATATTTGTGTGAGGTTGGAGGTTTTACCTCTTGTTGCAACTTGTAACGAAGGAAGTTACAAGCAGCATCATGTGATTCAGTAACCTTAGGAGCTGTCAAAATAATTTAAGCACAGTAGAAGTTTCATTATAAGCAATGTTTTCTCCTTTTTAATGACTTAAGTTGACTTCATTAAGAAATATTTTTAAGTCTTTAGGAAAAGCTAATTTCCAAAGCCATTCTTCAGTGCTCAATAATAGTGGTTGAGAGTGGTTCTTTTCTTTCAGAAAAATGTTAACACTTTTCTACACTCAAAAACTCCGGATAGCTGAAACCGGTTTGGCTCAGTGGATAGAGCATCGGTCTGCGGACTGAAGGATCCCAGGTTCAATTCCACTCAAGAGGCAGCTGATCAATGTTTCTCTCTCATCGATGTTTCTATCTCTCTCTCCTTTCCTCTCTGTAAAAAAATCAATAAAATATATTTAAAAAAAAAAAAAAAAAAAAAAAAAGCAAAAACCTCTGGATAAAACTTTTCCAATTCAAAGCTATTAAACTTCTATAGAGAATATCCAGTTTTCCATAAGAGACAAAAATTCAGGAAACCAATGGTAAATCTCCTAGAGCAAATGAAGTTTACAGTTGACACTACTGGTCTAATGACACATAATATATTCAAATGTTTTCCACAAAAAACTGCTCAGGTGATAACAAATATTCATGTTTTAAATGCTTTGCATTTCCTCAAGCTTTGTAAATTAGACCAATTGTACTTTTTCCTACTCCACACATTTTCCCGTCAGTTGTGACATATCTTAGCAGAATCCATTTCAGATTATACTGAAATAATGTTTATATCATGTATTCTTTTTAAGCTTTAATTCATACAGCATGCAATTCAATGAGTTCAAGTGTATAATTCCATTTTGAAAAATTTCTTGTCTATACTTGTTCCACATAGGCAATTTAATTCTTTAGTCATTCAAACTTAACCTTTCCTCCTTGGATGAATAACAACAGAGTAGTGTTGATAATAGCTGTCAACTCACTAAGAGCCAAGGAAACTACTTGGAATCGTTTGTCTTGTTTTTTTAGTTCACTACTGATGTTATTCCATGTAGGATTTCATCTGAAAATCTGGGCTCCACAATAAAAGCTTAAAAGCCATTATCCTAAACTAGCTTTACTCCTTTAGTCCCTTCTGATCACACTGTTATTAAATTGCATCTATATGTATTCTTTCTTTGAAATATCTTTCTATCCATTTCATTCAGCTTCTAGTCTTAATGTGTTGTTCGTTAAGTTCAGGCCCTCATCAGAGTATGATAGTGGCACTCCTAAGAAATCTAATAGAGCAGTTGTTTCAATGAAGACAAAAAAATAATGATTGAGATTAGCTTCAAAAGTTACTTTTCTGCAGTGGAAAAAAAGTATTAATAGCTAATTAATTAATCTAAAACACAAACACTAATAAGCAAATAAATTCATCTGTTGCCAAAGTAGTAGCTTCAAATCACAATTCAGCACAATAATGATTCAATGTAAAGTTTAAGTTTATACATAATATTCAGGTACACATTTACCACCTAAGAACTGTCATCCAAATGTAAAAACAATGCATATGTAACAGCTTGGGAATACAAAACATTACATGAAACACAGGGGCAAAATGATAAAAAATGCTGTTAGTCTGTTAAAATGGCCATTGTCTATTTCTTGGTTGCAATCTTTCTCTTTTTAGTATTATAAAAAGCTAGGTAACACTGGCTAGCCACTGAGCAAATTGTCCTACTAAATAATAACCCAGAAGTCTCAGAAATAAAGCCGGTCATCAAGCAATGTTTTTGGTAGGTAGCCTCCATCCCTCCCTGTAACAAATCATTCTCTTCTCCACCCTTGCTTAGCATCTCCTAAACAACAACTCCTCAAATGTCTCCTGCCTCGTCCCTAACATTTATGTCCAGGGCTTCAGCCTAACAAAAACCTCTGCATTTGTCACTGAGTTCTAAAATTTTAGAATAATCTTTCAGTTCCAAGTTCCTGAGTCCACTGTCCATTTCTCATACAATAAAATGTCTTAACTAGATGGCATATTTTTCTATAAGGACAATGTTAGATCTTCTCAAGACTAGAATTACAGGTGATCAGACTCAGTGCCTCTCCCCTCTACCCTATGATAAAGAACTAAAAGGCAGGTGAAGTAGCACAAACGTATCTGATTGATTTTTAGGGATGAAGAGAATTCCTCCATTAGATAAGCATAACAGGCCTATGCAGAATACTATTTCTTTTCAAAAAATCATAATAAATGTATTGCTCTCTTTGTGTTGGAATTCATTTTATTTTTCATAACAGCACTTTTTAAAATTTTAAGTAATTAATTTAAAATCTGGTCAATTCCCCAAAGTAATTAATTGAAAGTTCACATAATATATTTTCTGGAATAATTAAAAATGCACACTGAAAGTTTTTGCTAAACAGCATTCTTTAAGCACCCTTAGAAAGGATAAAATCAGCCCTGTGGAGTGGCTCAGTTGGTGAGTGTTGTCCTGTGCACTGAAGGGTTGCCAGTTTGACTCCCAGTTGGAGCACGTATGGAAGGCAACCAATCGATCCCAATCTCTCTCTCTCTCTCTCTCTCTCTCTCTCTCTCTCTCTCTCTCTCTCTCCCCCCCCCCCTTCTCTATATGTCCTCAGGTGAGGCTTAAAAAAAGAAAGTCAAAATCAAAACAGATAATAAAACATAGGTAAGTAAAAATCCATTAAAGACCTTTCAAAAATTTACAGAGGGATAAAATTAAATGGGGAAAGAAATTACTAAACCTTTGGTTATTTTGTCTCTCAGCTTTTTATATACCGCTGTGAGGAGACAACACAGAGCTCTAACAGGAAACAGAATAGGAAGTACTTCCATCAATGATCAATGATGCAAACAGGAAAAGGGAGAAATGGGAGACAAGATGGATATAGAAATAACTACATTAGGATGTCAAACCCTATGACCTACATTTGCTTCTTAACAGTATCACCAAGGGAGATTCTCTCCAAAAGATCTACAGAAGAGCAAAACAAGTTTCAAAACATGTAAGAAGCTATTATCATCATTATGGCTGCTTTCAAAGAAAGTCAAGACACTCATAAAATTCAGATAGGAGATGAAACATTTAAGTATTTTTGAAAAATAGGAACTCTTCAAAGATACCATCTAAACATCTTAAGTATCCAGAAAAAGAATGAATTACCTTGATAAATAAATTTAATTTCCCTAAATATTCTAAATTCTATTTCTTCATCATAACTGTCCAAATCAGACAGTACATTTTGTCAGCCACTCTTCCAACAAAGGCCCAAATAAAATGTATGAATTCTGAGTTTGTGCCATTGAAAGTCAGTCAAATGAAAAACTTTATCAACAACAAAAAATTTTGTCGCCAGCCAATCCAAACATTTGAAACCTTAACGAATTCAAGATTTGAAAGACATAACCAACATTCAATTGGGTTCTAAAATAGTAAGAAGTAGCTACCAAATGGCATCTTCAAATATTGGAGAATCCTGAAGGCCTTCAGGCATTTGGGTTCACAGAAGTTACTGGGTGTTTTCCCTAAAAGATGGTGTGAAAGGGTTTGTAAAACAAAGCATTAGCTCTAGACTCAAATGTCTTATGCTCTATCTTTTGTAGAATGTAAAATAATTTGAGGAGCTGGGAAGGAAGGTCCCATGTTAAAGGAAGGCAAATAACAAATGAAAGAGTAAAGAAACTTACTTTTGTTCTAGACTAACCATGTTTTTTAAAGTGCAAAGGTACTTTTTTAAAAAAATCAAAAACATCAAAATAAAAAAAACTACTCTGAGAGTAATTTTTTGTAAATTAGGATATCCTGTTAACGTTAAATTTGGGTTGTCCTTTTTCAGCTCTTTTTCTGAAAAGTAGTGCTTCCTATACTGTTCAAAAATGAAGAGGATCCAAAGTCCAGAAAACGTAACATTCATTGTTTCATGTATTACTCAGTGGTTTCCAAGTTTTACCTGCCCATAAACTGGTCAAAAGTGAAGTATTATAATACGTCATTCCTTGAAGCTTAACAAGGTTTCATTTGTTTAAATTTTAAATAAACTTGACTAATAAATTTGTAATTGCCTGCATAAATTATAATTTTTCATATTAATTATAGCTAACAAAACAACAGTTAACAAATTTCCAGTTTTCTTCACAAAAACAGTAATAGTCTTCCAACAAGGGAGTTAAGTGCCCTGATATTTTAGAATACTTACAGGATAAGTTTGATACTCCTTAGACGGGCATCAAGGCTTAACAATATAACTCTAAAATCAAGCCTCTTAGTCTTAATCTCCCCACTATTACTCTACCCACTCCTTTCTGCTCTGCTCTGAATGGCTGTTGACGCTTTGTGCTTCTTGCCTGTGTTCACCCCATATCAGCTGGAGTCTGTTCTTCCTCCTACATCCTCAGCCTTCATTTCAGGCAGGCATATCCAATAACCCACAAGCCATAAGGCCAGGTCCAGAAGTGACTGCCCTGACCTGAACAAAATAAAAACCTCCATGTTTAAAACCAAAAGTTTCTGTGAGCTTAAAATGTTCTTGGTGCTAGATCTACCCTTTCAATAGCATACTGGGTAAAGGCATGCACTTTGCAGACCTGGCCTGCGCCATTAACCAGCTGTGTACACTGGGGTAAGTCACTTAACCATTCTGACCCATAGGTTTTCTTATCTGTAAAAAATAAAATAATAATAACAACAACAACAACAACAACAACAACAGTACCTTTCTCCCAAGACTGCTGTGAGGACAAAGAGAGTTCATGTACTGTGGTTAATAGAGTGTTTAGCAGAGAACAGGTACTCTATAAATTTGACAGTACTATTAGGTGTGTGATACTGATGACTTCTTAGGAATTTCTGGCACTTTCCCCACCCACTCACACATACTATTTATTTTGTTAAAGTCAAGCACAATGATCTACTGAGAGGTAAGTAGTGAGTGTCGAGCATGAAATCTGTGCACATTTCCCACAGTAAACTGCAGGAGAAAAGCCACAGGCAATAGCCCTACTGAAATCTTGCTAATACAGAGCATTCTGCAGCTGAGCTATGACAAGGGTAAGGAATCAGGAATTTCTAGTTTATAAACTATTTTGAAGTACCTGCCTCCACCTTGTTCTTCATCTAGTATATCTGACACTCTGCTTGTCTTGTTATCCAGCATCTGTAATTATCCTGATGTCTGTTTGTCTGACTGATTTTTAAGTTGCTACTCTCTGTGTGTTTCTGAATTGATGTCTACCACCGGTATGCCTAGCCCTCCCAAAGATTCCAACATCAGTACACCCCCTTTTTCTCCCGGGCCTGGCTTCTGTCCTCCTTCTGCTCTACCGCCTACAGTTCCTGTGATGACACTTGACTCCCACGTAACACAAGGGAGTAATGACAAAATCTAAATCCACCTCACAGGGCCAGCGCGTCTACCTCTCCCATGAAGCCACCAAGCTGACTCCTCAATGGTAATTCATCTCAGCTGCTGAAGCACCAGTTCTGTACCTCTTTATAGAATTTGTCAAGTTGTGAATACAGGCACTATAAACTAATAAAGAACATTTTACATGAATCTGAGGGGAATGGTTACTCACACACACAAAATATACATAGACACTTAACTGAACACTAGGCAACTTTCATTATAAAGCCTGATTCTCCACATCTCAGTTCTAATGAATAATGTTAAATAGAGTTAATTTTCTGGATGACTTCCACCACCTCCCTCCCCCCCCAAAAACAAACAAACAAGCAAAAAAAAAAAAAAAAAAAAAAAAAACAAAAACAAAAAAAAAACCAACAACACAGAAAACTTTTAAGTATAGTACAGTGTTTTATTTATAGGTGTATGTATGATTTCTTTTTTATCTTTACTAAGATGTTTTGTTATAGTGTGCAATTTTTATGTGTAATCAAATCTTTTAGTGTGATTTATTAACAGAGGAAAGAAAAATCTGGTCTCTGCAAGCTTTGTTAAGGCAGAGAATGTCAGTCACAGCAATCTGCACCTCACTGCTTATTCCTGGCAAGCTCTGTCCCTGCCAGTGCTGTCTGGCTTCAGCAGTCACAATGCCAGGAGCTCACAGTATGGGCCACGCTCTCGTAGCACAAACAGGATTTAGTTCCTTCATCTTCCAAAGAGTTAAACCCTAACGAGATCTGTAACATTTTCTTTTAATACATCAAAATAACGAGAGGAAAACCATAATTTATAGTAATAACCGAGCCATACTGAAGGAAATACAAAGTGTTGAGCTAAGTAAGTCAAGGGCGAATCAACATTCTCCCTGACTCCACCCACTAGCTCAACTGGTTTAAAAAATAACAATGCAGCTGGGGGTGGGGGTGGGAAAAATAATATATTATTCAGCTATTTAACATGGTTGTGAGCAAAAATCATAGTCAAGAGGAAAGGGATAATATGTGTTTTTAGACATGAAACATGCTTACTTAGAAGATGTTTTCTAGTGTTTAGCTATAAAATTGTACATATTTGAGAACTAAACCCTTAAAAAAAAACTTTTTGGAAAAAGAAACCTAAAGTATATGCCTAATTCTAAATTATTTGGCTTATTTTCAAAATCCCTTTCATTTTTGGGAGGATTTATAAAATCAATTTATAAAAACTTCTCTATATGCAGAAACATTTTAATAACATTTTTACTAATGAATTAAGTACTCTTTAGAGGAATTCATAAAATTAAAATACTGAAAGTTATACTTAAGTTCTTTACTCCTCAAACCCACACTCCCTCCCCCATGGCAATACGACTGGCTTTTCCTTACAGTAAGTAAAATGATGGCAAGATTTTTCTCTAGAAAACAACATAACTGGTGTATGGCATTCTAACCTTTCTTCTGTATATGCATTTGGAAATGCAGAAGAAAAGGCACCTTAGATAAAAGTGCCTGATCACAAAGCAAACTGTCCAGTGATGATGAATGTTTAACCTTTGGGTGTACCTGAGCAGTAATTCTGACCCTCAACAAAATGATCAATTAGGATCATTATGCTCAACCTTCACTTCAGGTCCTCACCTTCTCTCCCATATCCCCAAACATAGCGTAAGCAAAAATCTACAATATAGTCACAAGACAAAGATCTCCCATAACTGCCAAAAATAGCAATCCCAAGGATATTTGGATTTTGACAGTTTTCAATGCCTTAAGCTAAAGAAATAAAGCTTTAACCAGAATTTCAGAGATCAGCCTTGGGATGAAAAAGTACTCTCGCTTAAAGTGGTATTTCATAGGCTAGCCTAAATTCAGGAAAGAGAAGGAAGTGACAGTCTGAACAAATTGAGTTTAAAATTTCTACCTGAAAACCAAATCAAGCTAGGTTTTTAGTTTGTAAAAGCCACAGAGAAATTTCTTTATTGGTGGCAAGAGCAGCCAACCAGGTAATGATTTTTAATCATGTTGTAAATGGAGAGAGAGTGGGCTTGGGGGCTGGAAGACTGGAGGAGACACTGTAATAAGACCTAAAAGGATGAGGGAGGCCATAGGAGAACAGAGTCTGTAAGTACTGGTAGTCCTTAGCACACAATCTTTGAGGATCAGTTCATAGGTGGCTCATTATCTTCTTTACAATTTAAAATAAAAAACATATGCAATAACGACTTCAATACACTCTTTTAAACTAGAGAGAAAAACTTGGCATGGGCAAACTTAAAGGCAGGATGCCCCTCCAAAAACAAAAGCCATTTAAAACATGAAAGAACAGTAAGAACAAAAAATTAAAAATGGAACTGCCGTTTGACCCAGTAATCCCACTCTTAGGAATATATCCCAAGAAACTAGAAACACCAATCAGAAAGGATATATGCACCCCTATGTACATAGCAGCACAATTCACCAAAGCTAAGATATGGAAACAGCCTAAGTGCCCATCAGCAGATGAGTGGATTAAAAAACTGTGGTACATTTACACAATGAAATGCTACGCTGCTACAAAAAAGGAAGAACTTTTACCATTTGCCACATCATGGATGGACCTGGAGAGCATTATGTTAAGCGAAATACACCAGAGAAAGATAAATATCACATGATCTTATTCATTTGTGGACTGTAATCCTATATAATAAAGAGGTCATATGCAAATTGACCATCACTCTAACACACAAGATGGCTGCCCCATGTGGACACAAGATGGCCATCACAAGATGGCTGGCAGGGGAGGGCAGTTGTGGGTGATCAAGCCAGCAGGGGAAGGCAGTTGGGAGGGACCAGGCCTGCAAGTGAGGGTAGTTGGAGGTGATCAGACCTGCAGGGGAAGGTAGTTAGGGTTGACCAGGCCAGCTGAGAGAACAGTTATGGGTGACCGGGCTGGCAGGGGAGGACAATTGGGAGGGGTACCAGGCTTACAGAGGAGGGCAGTTGGGGGGACCAGGCCTGCAGGGAAGGGCAGTTGAGGGAGACCAGGCCTGCAGGGGAGGGCAGTTGGGGGGGGACCAGGCCTGCAGGGGGAGGCAATTAGGGGCAATCAGGCTGGCAGGGGAGCAGTTAGGTGTCAATCAGGCAGGCAGGGGAGTGGGTTAGGGGGTGATCAGGCTGGCAGGCACAGTGGTTAGGGGCAGGCAGGCAGGCAGGCAGGCAGGCGAGCAGTTGGGAGCCAGCAGTCCTGGATTGTGAAAGGGATGTCCCAGATTGGAGAGGGTGCAGGGTGGGCTGAGGAACACATACCACTGCCCCCCCCCCCATGCACAAATTTCATGCACTGGGCCTCTAGTGAACAACATAAACCGATGAACAAAAATAAATCCAGAGACAGCGAAACACCGAACAGACCATCAGTCCTCAGAGGGAAGGCAGGGGAGGGGGAGCAGGTGTAGGAAATCAACCAAAGACTTATGTACATGCTTATTAGCATAATCAATGGGCATGGACACTGGGGCAATGGGGGCTTGTCCAGGGGGTGGGAGTGGCTGGGGAGGGGTTGATGGGGGAAAAGGAGACATATGTAATACTTTAAACAATAATAGTAATAAAAAAGATACCCCATGGCCTAGCACAGTTGTTTTCCCAAACAGTGAGATGATAGGATTGTGACCAGCACTTTAAAAACAAATTTACTAGAACAAACTAGAAAACAGCAGAGTGCATGCAATAAGAGAAAGCACTGTTTCAAAAAAAAAAAAAATCGGGGGGGGGGGGGGGGGCCGCCTCTCCCTCTCTCTCTCTCTCTCTCTCTCTCTCTCTCTCTCTCTCTCTCTCTCTCTCTTTCTCTCCTCCCTTCCCTCCCTTCATCCCTCCCTCCCTCTTCTCTCCCTCTCTCCTGGGCCTCCTATAGTTTTTGTGTGTCACCTTCCCCATGTAACCTTTAACAAAGAGCACACTTAGCTCTTCCTCAGGACACAATAGCATTTTGTATAAAACTCTGCACCACTTATTACAACACAGTGCCTGTTCATATACATATATGTCTCTACCATTAGAAAGTAAACTCCAAGGAAACTTCCTTGTATGACCTCCGTATTTCTAATATCTAAAAAATACTGAAGACAGAAGGCTGAGTAAAATTTTGTTGAATGAATGAGTCATCAAAATTTAATAGGTATTGAGGACATACCCAAAATAGTTAACCATTTTCACTTATCGTTATCTGATCAGGTTTTATTACTATATAGAAATTTAACTGTAAGTTATAATAAAATCAAAGAAGTTGTTCTTTTTCCAAAGTGCCTAGTATACTCCCTTCCATCTGGAAGTGATAAATAAATGTCTACTTAAGAAACTGAAATGGCCGAAACCGGTTTGGCTAAATGGATAGAGCATCGGCTTGGGGACTGAAAAGTCCCGGATTCGATTCCAGTCAAGGGCATGTACCTTAGTTGTGGGGATGTGCAAGAGGCAGCTGATCGATGACTCTCTCTCATTGACGTTTCTAACTCTCTATCCCTCTCTCTTCCTCTCTGTACAAAATCAATAAAATATATTTTTTTAAAAATTTTTTAAAAAAAGAAACTGAAATGGTTGGTGTGCATAACGACCTTTGAAAAGTAGAACATCAAAGCATACAGATATCCTGCATAGCTGAAGTCTTATTTAAGGAGATCGGCCACATTCACGCTTCTTGTTAGGGGCAGAGAAAGGTAAGGAAAGTTACTGGGCAGAAAAGGTTGCTTTTCTACATGACAAACTGTTTAAGGCTCCGCTTTCACAGCTACTGCAAGTACCGTGAGAACACATCTAAATAACAGCACCAACAGGCACTTGCTTAAGTACTCAATATAGAGAAATATGAAGAACTTCAGTATTTTTCATATTCATATACTATCACCATCATTCTCAATTCTATTAAATGTAAGGATTAAAGTTATACAAATTAACCAACTCCACTTTTACAATATCACAGAAAGCAAAACAATTAAAATCTAAAGAAAAACTTTTTACCATGTTTAGAGACCTCAAAAGTCAAAAGTTAATAGTTTACTAAATCAAGGTTACATATAAAACTAGTAAAAATAAATAAATAAATAAATAAATAAATAAATGTTTGCTCTAATATGGGTTCCTGCCCATCCACCATGGCTCAGTGATTTAGCACCAGCCTCTGAACCCGGAGGCCAGGGTTCAATTCCTGGTCAGGGCACGTGCTCAAACTGCAGCTCAATCCCCAGTGTGGGACGTGCAGGATGCAGTCAGTCAATGATTCTCTCACATCACTGATGATTCTATCTTTCCCTCCTTCTCCCTTCCTCTCTAACGTCAGTTAAAATATTTTTTTTAAGTAAATAAAGTGGGTTCCTTTACATTGACCTCCGAAATATGTTTCTAAATCATTAACAACTTAACTGAAAAACTGACAGTTTCCAACTTATTAGAATTACAACTTTCTTGATATAGCAAGGAAAATACTTGAAATAGGAAGAAAAAAGTGGTATTGCTATCTTAGGGTTCAGACATTTTGCTCCTGTCCCCAATAAATGAAAATGATAATTTTACCTACTATAAACTTATTAAACATCTAAGGAAACAGCTAGTTCACAAAAACTTCATTTTGTCACTTCAAAATTATTTTAAGTTATTAGAAACCATATTTCAAGGTAATTACTGGGCTCGGACACTAAAGCCAAGTCTTAATAGTTAACACTGATTTATTAAAAGAAAAAAAGATGAGCTATGATATATACTCTTTAGAAACAAAACCAATCAATGAAAGTGGCAACAAGCTGCTGTTACTCATTAAAAATCCTTCCCTAATCTGAATGGTAATTTTAATGACCCTCCTAAGGGCGGCAACACTCACCAGTATGAATCTTCTCATGTCTCTGTAGCAGGTACTTCTGTATGAAACGCATGTCACATTGACTACATTGAAATGGTTTTTCGCCTTAAAATAATTTCACATCCACAAATTAGTTACTGGATAAAACACAGTTTATAGATACTATTTATGAGGAAAGATAAATCTTAGAAGCTCAAATTCTGGAAAATTCCAAATTATCCATACAAATGTTTTAAATTGTTCATTAATTTAACTGAATTTTACAAGTTATCTAGTGTCTTAAATATCTTTTCTTCCTTTTTATCTGCAGAAGATCCACCCGCATTGTTCTCTGTGGCCAACCATCACTTTATGCCTTACTTATTTTCTCCACAAACTTTCTAAACATCCTTTAAAGAAATCCTGCATCTTCAAATGTTTCCTCTGCTGGAGCTTGTCCTTTTAAGGAAAGTATTCTTTGGTCTGCTCTGTGCAAAGAAACTTTCCAGAAATCCCGAAGCCTTCTTTACTTTTTCCTCTTCATTTACCACACCTTCTTAAAAGAGAAGTTTATTCTGCATCTCAAACTCTTCACTACCCACTTGGCCTTTAACCCTACATTCTACTTTCTTAAACGCTACTTATTATCTCCTTGCTATTTATTCTCATGTGTTTATTTCTCAGGTATCTATCCTCTCTGAAGGTTGCACCATGGTTGGTCATACTCTAGTATTCTATTTTTGTCTTCTGGGACAACAGTATTTTCCTAGTTCATCAAAATGACCTTACTGCTGAAACCGGTTTGGCTCAGTGGATAGAGCATCGGCCTGCGGACTGAAAGGTTCCAGGTTCGAGGTCAAGGGCATGTACCTTGGTTGTGGGCACATCCCCAGTAGGGGGTGTGCAAGAGGCAGCTGATCGATATTTCTCTCATCGATGTCTCTAATTCTCTATCCCTCTCTCTTCCTCTCTGTAAAAAAAACAATAAAATATATATAGTTTCAAATAACCTTACTACTTCCTTCCCCACAATCCCCTGAATTAAATCTACATGTCTAATCTGATCTCACAAAGATCTGGTCTTTTAGTTCTGCCCTCAACAACTTCATGTTTTTAATTATCATAGTTAATCTTCAATTCCCAAATTCATATTTCAAACTCTATCTAGATGTCTTGCCTAGAAAAATAAATGCTGACAGGCTTTCAATAATACATTCTTTGACTATTTTTCTAGCTAAAATGAACACATTAAGCCAAATAAGTGTCCAACCAATTAAAAAATTAGTTAATATTGCACATCCATACTAATTGTTTTGTCATTTAAAGTTTTCCCTGGTTTCCTCCTGACATTCTGGCCTTATGAAATCTCTAATTTGAAATGCCAGGTTAGCTATGGTCTTAGGAATGAATGACATTTACACAAAGATGAAAATAGCAAAGATAATTTTAATGGCCATAAGCCCATTTTAATTCAAGAAATACCTGTATGAATGAAGACATGTCTCTGTAAGTGATAGTTCGTTCTAAAGGCAGCATTGCAGTGCTCACAAACGTGAGATTTAGGGGTTTTCAAACCAAGTGATCCATCCTCATTTATTGTAAGAATCTAGTCCAAAAAAAAAAAAAAAAAGGCAAAAACAAAAGAAAGAAGTTTTAAAAATGTAATACTAATTTATAAAAATGATAATGCCTTTTAATGCAAACAATGGTCACCAATGATTATGAAATATTTTTCCTAATAGCTTTGAAAAGGCTGTTACAATAATGTTATTTACTGTAAAGAATGACTCAGAACAAGTAAAGATCACTAATAAAACCTTAGACGTTAGTTCTCCAATGTTGACGTTTAAGAGTGCTTAAGTGTTCTGTTAGTGTGAGTATTGTTTTATTTTTCAATTACAAATTCTCACATATGCAGAACAAAAGTCTTATGTTTTAGAAATAGTGTAAATATCAATCAGTATATGACTGGTTAAATAAGTAACGAAAATGTATACAATTTAATATTACATGGCCATAAAGTAAAATGAGAAAGCTATTACTTATATGGAATGAGGTCCAGGATTTACTAAGTTTAAAAAAAGCAAGTTTTGCTCTAGTGAGCTTGGCTCAGTGGATAGAGCAGTGGTCAGCAAACTGAGGCTCTTGAGCCACATGAGGCTCTTTGCCCTTGAGCACATGTGTCAAACACAAGGCCCGCGGGCCAAATCCAGCCCGCCAGGCCTTGCAATGTGGCCCGCACCGCGCTGTCATCACTGCACTCCGCTGTCAGTTTATGACATTGTCAGTTTATGACTGTTCAGTAAACCATTCGGCCCGCGATTTAGGCTGGATTTTAGATTTTGGCCCCTTCTCTGATTGAGTTCGACACCCCTACCCTTGAGTATGGCTCTTCAACAAAATACCATGGCCTGGCCGAGTTTATTTTGAAGAAGTGACATTAGAAGAAGTTTAAGTTTAAAAAATTTGGCTCTCAAAAGATTTCAATCATTGTACTGTTGATATTTGGCTCTGTGGACTAATGAGTTTGCCGACCACTGGGATAGAGCATCAGCTTGACTAAAGGGTCCTGGGTTTGATTCCAGTCAAGGGCATGTACAGGCCCCATCCTGGGGCACATGCGGGAGGCAAACCAATCAGTGTGTCTCTCTTACAGCAATATTTCTCTCTGTTTCTCTCCCTCCCTTCCATTCTTTCTAAAAATCAATGGAAAAACATTCTTGGGTGAGGATTAACTAACTAAATAAATAAATATAAAAAGCAAGGTTTATAATTCAGTATATAATTCTTGTACTTTTGTATATGAGAGTAATATATATATATATATTACTTGAGAAGGATGTACATAAAATGTACATAACCTCAGTTGTGATGGCTGGGGAACATGGCAGGTGGGAGAGCGACTTTACACTGAACATATTTAATACACTTTTTTAAACCAACATTTTAAATGTTGACCTATTACATTTTCCTCTTTTTTTTAAACCTGTTAACCGAGCGGGACCTATAAATACGTCAAAAGTAAACAATATCGGGAACGGGTAGGACGTATGAATACATCCTTGAAATATATGTTGCGCCCTGAGAGGGATGGTATATATTTTTTGTAATCTTTATAATTGTTTGTAAAATTTATAATTTTTTAATTCGATGTTTCCATTTTTTTGTTGGTATTCTTTTCTATTTGTTTGTAATTTTGTATTTTCCTTTGTGCTTTATATATAAATAAATGAAAAATATATATTTCATTTATTTTAATTAAGTATAAATTAAAAAAATAATAATATAAAATTACGTCCACTGGGCCTGACGTACTGACACGTCCCAGTGAAAGAGTATGCGCCCATTGTACGTTGCGTAATTAAAAAGAGAACTCCCCGGTTAACAGGTTAAGATGAGAAAACAAAGTTTTCAAGTCATCCAAGGATAGAATTTAGAATCTGGTTCATTCTAGGACTACTAAACTATTATTAAGCATATTCCTAAAAGTATTTGTTAGACCAATTTGAACGGGTATGGGAAAGGAAGATAGTTGACAAAGAAATCAACCTTATCTCCCTGGTCTTCTTAAGGTTGAGAATATTTTGGTCTGGACAGTGCCAGAGAGAAGCCACAGTTAGGCCTCATGTTTTCCAATTTATCAACCATTTGTTCACCAAGCAACATTATACTGCCTCCCTCATCAGACAAGTGGTAGAGTGAAAATAATCAATGATTCCTTTTTCGTTATTGAGGAGAGAAGAAAGATGGCAGAACATGATTTGAAGATAAGCAAATAAAACCAGGAGATAAGATGAGGAGGCGCATGGCAAGTGAGAGGCAAGCAATACTGGAAGTGGAAGCACAGAGAGTGGGAGCGAAGGAACTGTGTCCACAGCGGGTGGGGAAATCTAGGGAACTGATTAGGGCCTGTAAATACACAGCCATGGTCACTTCCCAACCCTAGAAAAAGGGAGTAGGTGAGGGGAAAAAGATTTAAAATTTTTAAAAATATTTTTTTACTTTAAATTTAGGAAGACAATTCACCCACACTGTATGTAAATCAGTGGTAATTATAATGCAAATTATACAGGGCACTTGGGTTCTGGGCAAACTACCAATGTGGTCAACAATGCTTCCAAGTTTATGCACAAAAGCCAGAGGGAAACGTGTGGCAGGGGCGCGCGGGAGTGGGTGTCGCGGCTTCCTGAAGAGTCAGCGGGAAGGAAGTTTCATCTTAGTCAGTTAAAAAACTTTCAAGCCTTCTAAGTCACAACATAATATGCAAGTTAACATTGTGCAAAACAACAACAAAAACACAGAAAGTTTTAAAAAATGACTCAAAATATTTCTAACTTTAAAAAGCAAAAAATTAAGCATTTATATAAAATAGAAATAAAACCAATATACTATGGTATTTTTTTCACATATGTTGATATACAAGAAATCCAGGTTCAAAAAAAAAGAAAAAAAGAAAAAGGCAGTTCAGTAGCTTCCTGTGGCATACACAGCTACTGCAAGGAACGGCTTTGACAGGAACAAATCCGGCCCAAATTTCTTAATCTGAAACGGATGTAATCCTGGCCAGTACAAAGCCCTTTTATGAAGACTTAAGCAGTTCTAGGTCCTTGTTGTCTGTCACTAGAGATAATGCTGCCTTTCATCGTGGATTCAAGCCTTAACTCAAGGTGAATTTTATGGATGGAACAGCTAACACTGGCTTGTGAACAGCAGACTAAAAAAATCTAGCGTATTTATAAAGCTCAAAGACAGAAAAATCAAATTCTTAGGCATTTTATATTGAATTACCTTTCTTTCCTTTTCTTTTTAGACTACAGTAACAAATATCTTTGCATAAAGGACAAAAAGTAAAATTCAACTTGTCTCAGAATACCACCAGTGCCTCTTCAAATTTGTAATCTGTTTTAAATGTAATCACCTAATTTTGTCTGTTTTACTCACCACTCTAAACTCAATGTCCAAAACGGTGTCTGGAACATAGTGAGACCCTACACATGTCTACTGACGTGGCTCCCTGCTATCCACACCAACCATCCTCACAAGCTTACCGGTTTATTCTTAAAATTTTTTGCAAGAAGTAATACTTTTCAATTTTTCTGAGTCACTAAGTAGTGCCACAGAGAGGTGAGTATGCAGAGAACAAAGTCCCTTAGTGGAACAGAAGTGGCAAATCGATACAGGCAAAATTTTCTTCTTTGGTATAGATTTAGCTTCTTTTTCCTTGTTCACACCCCCTTTTGCCAGATCTTTTAGTAGAATGTGGTTGCTTTTCCTTTTCACTTCAACAAAAGAATATTACAACTGAAGAATTTGAAATTTAAAACCTAAGGTGTCTGTTATATCTCCACATGATTTATCTTGCCTCCTGTCACTGATACTTTTGAAAAGAATGGTTTATAATAATGCCCTAGCCGGTTTGGCTCAGTGGATAAAGCGTCGGCCTGTGGACTCAAGGGTCCCGGATTCTATTCTGGTCAAGGGCATGTACCTTGGTTGCAGGCACAGCTGTGCAGGAGGCAGCTGATTGATGTTTCTCTCTCATCGATGTTTCTAACTCTCTATCCCTCTCCCTTCCTCTCTGTAAAAAAAAAAAATCAATAATATATATATATATATATCAATATATATATATATATATATGTATTTTTTTTTTAAAGAAAAGAATGGTATATAATAAAGAACAAGTAATCAGGCTTTATTAAGAGTGGAGAGATTAGTAATAGTCTAAATAATATTCAACATGCTGGTATTTTTCTTAATTGTTTAATAAATTTAAAATAGAATTCTTAACTGTCAAATGGAACTCAATCTGCTTTCTTTATCTCATGGTCCATTAGAAGGTATGTTTTTGTTCTGAGCCAAATGTGTTCCCAGCTAGTTACCTATCCATGTATAATGGCTTATCTTAAAAAATATACCAACTTTGTTTAGTCAGACAAAGCACTAAACTCTGCCTATCAGATTCAGAGATTTTTCTGTCCTCAAGTGTCAGCCACTGAATAACTGAAACCTGACACCCCTCAGTGAGAAGTTTTGTTCTCTTAAAAAGTAGAGATCTTCCCATATTATGCTAAATATACAACAACTATGAACTACTAAAATCATTAAAGCATATTTTAAACTAATAATTATAATTTTTATCATACATTCTTAAATCAATCTAAATCTCTAAACCACCAAAAGACAATTTAGAGAAAATGGTTTAAATTTCTCACCTACTATCAGTTATTTTACTGAAAGAGGTGGGAAAAGAGATCTTCTAAATTTCTCTTTATTCTTCAAATCCAATTAGAAATGGAAGAACAATTCATCCCCAAAGTCATACAATAAAATAACAAAGTCAGCCAGAGCAATAGTCACCATATTTTAACTGTCTTAGTTATCTCTAAAATCCCATCCTCACATTGTCATTTTCTTTCATTCTTCAGGATTTTATTGTCTCTCAATAGTAGATTTTACATATTACCAAATTTTGTTTTTAAATGGCAAGTTTTTGACAGTGCCAGAACATGAAATACACGGTATCATAAGCATGGTATAATAACAAGTTCAACATAACAACCCTGAATTTTAGAAAAGGCTCTGTTTCTCATGTTTTCTAAATATTAATCAGAAAAGTATGTGACATTTTTAAAGATTTGAATCAAATATTTTAAAATTGAAGTCAATATCATAGTCAGATGATAATACCTCGTTTTCTCCAAAAACTTCTAATATCAAGACTTGAGATTCTCAAGCTGTAACATAAATCACAATCACATTGGACTCTGAAGTACAAATGGAAATCCACTGAATAAGAACAACCAGGGATGGGGCCTGAGTATATAACTGGAAAATCTCTAAGGTGATTCTAACGCAGTCAGGACAGAGAGCCACTGACGTGAATGCAATGAGATGGAATTAAGTCCACTGAGACTTTTCACACATTTCTAATCACTTTAGTGCTCTGGAGTCCTAGTCCACAGCAAAACAAAAATAGACTAAAAGGGGCAATGGAATATAATGTTAAATGGCCACATAGGTATACCAATGTAAAAATAAACAGCATGTCACTAAGGAATGAGACAGCTAAGCTATTACAAGCAGACAAGAAACAAAATCTAGCAGTCAACAGTTTACACGATGGGGGCGGGGGGGAGCCGTAATGTCTCGGTCCTCCCAGAGGGCTTATTACAACACATACATAAAAAATGTTTATAACAGCAGCTCTAAGACACTAAAAGCTGAGTCATGTTCAAATGCACTATATTTAAAAAGAAAACAACACATTAAAGATTTCCATTAAAGTGGCTAAAATAAAATTAAGCTTAACATTTAAAAGTGACAAGCTTTTTGCCCTAGCCGGTTTGGCTCAATGGATAGAGCATCAGCAGTCAGATTGAAGAGTCCTGGGTTTGATTCTGGTCAAGGGCACATGCCCAGGTTGCCGTTTGCCAGCTTGATCCCCTTAGGGGGCGTGCAGGAGGCAGCTGATCAATGATCCTCTCTCATCACTGATGTTTCTCTCTCTCTCTCCCTCTCCCTTCCTCTCTGAAATCAAAATACATAAAAAAAAAAAAAGACAAGCTTTTATTATGTGAAAAATTTACTTTCATAAAACACCTTATTCCATGACAGTATCTAATAACTTGACCTAGATAACATTCCCTAACTTGATTACCTTCTTTTACAGACATGATTCCAAATGGACTTTGGCACCTTTCCAAGTAGCAAATCTACCTTAAGATGACTGAACTTTTTCATATGACAAAGGCTAAGAAAGCAATTAAAATCCATGGCAGCTGAAGATACAATACTTCACACCACAAAGCTTATCTGGAAAGGAGCCACATTTATATCGATATTAGAAGCTCTGATATTTTTACTGGAATTCTATCATATTACTTAGTAGTAATTCCTGTACAAATCCCCAATCTAATGTGATACATATCCAAGTATTCATCATGGCAAAATTCAAGATTTGGAAAAGGTGCTGGGGTAAAGTGGAGTCTTTTAACCACAATAAATTATAATTCTTTGATAAATTTCAAGATATTTTTAAGAAACGTAAAACAAGCAGCATGCAGATTTATAAACAGGAAATAAGCTTTCCTTGCTTTTCATACAAAAGGGCAGGAAGAGTTTAATGAAAAATCAGAAGTACAAATTTTAAACACATGCCTGAGAAAATAACTCATTGGCTAGGCCTCAAAGTCCCAAAACTCCAGATACAAAAACCATTTATCTGGAGACCACAGACCTGTGTTAAAAAACAGTGCACAACCACCTTCTGTCCCACTATACGTAACATGTCAAAACAACTGAGTTTGTTATTCTCACACCCCTGTCTGTTACACGTTATTTCTAGTCATTTCACCTTCCGAAGAATTCCCTGAAAAGACTGGTTCCAAATACTTTCTTATATAAAATGTACTTAGACTGGGCCAAATATGTCATCTAGCAACTGCAGAGATTATATAAATACTAATATAATACCTTTAGATATTAAAGTAATACATTATAAACAAATTTATCTCAAATAAAAAGCAAAATAGCCTAAAGTCTCTAAAAATCTGATCTATACTTAGAAACACCTAGGACAAATTACCAAATACACTCTACTATAAGATAACAGTCTGTGTTTTAGTCAGAATTTCAGAACACATTACACTCAAGAATAGTACCAGAAAAACATGATAATAACATACCAAAGAAAATGTAGAATTTACATATATTATGGTATTTATAGACTTGAAATAAATTCCTCATAGATCAGCAGTGAACCCAAAGTAGCATAATCACTATCACAATCATTTTAGAAATTTATTTTTCCCTCCAAACCTGGTATTGTTCTATAATGGAGAACCTAATTTGTTAATGTAAAAAACAAAAAGTATCATATAAATTGCTCAGAAAAACATTAACCCCAAGAAAAGAGAGATTTCAGAAAATATGAATTTAAAATGCCAAAGATTATGAAAAAAAAAACAAAAAAACACACACACACCACATAACAAATTAAGTATGACCAGTAACTAAGGAAATTAAAATGTAAACTATACTGAGATGCCCATAAACTACAAAAAAAGCAAAAGTCTCATACTCAAGGCTGATGAAAGTGTAGACAGACACCTCAGGCCATTGCAGGTAGCAACTGGAACATTTCTGGAAAGAGTGACATTATCGAGAAACCTTTTGATGCCTGGACATGTGGCTCAGTGGCTGAGCACTGACCTACGAACCAGGAGGTCACGGTTCGATTCCCAGCCACAGGGCACATGTCCAGGTTTCAGCCTCGATCCCCAAGTGTGGGGCATGCAGGAGGCAGCCGATCAATGATTCACTCTAATCACCGATGTTTCGATCTCTTTCTCCCTCTCCCTTCCTCTCTGAAATCAATAAAAATGTTCTTTAAGTCCATGCCTTATGATTCAGGAGTGCACAAATATCTATATACAAACATTTGAAGTGCAATATGATTTAAAATGAAGATAAAGAGAATACAAATTTCCAACAACAGAGCAGTCATTGAATATCATGTGATATCTTGTAGGCAGTGCAGGCAGGCAGGCGGTGTAATGTGCAGAGGCTTCTCCGGGAACTGCATGCACTCTGAGGAAGAGGCCCTTGTGCAGAAAAGGCTGCTTTTTTCCTTTGAGCCCAGTAAGCCACCAGGAGCCCTTCTTAGTAGGTGACCTTTTTCTTCTTCTTCTCAGGGTTCACATAATCCAATCGCCTCCTGCCCCAATCAGGGTAGCTTCCCATTGTTATTTTCCAACCTCCAGATCTTTGCAATCACAGTTCCCTTTCCCTTGGATGTTCTTCCCATACACTCTCCTCAGCCAAATCCATTCAGGTTAGGACTTTTCTGATCCCCCATCAGAAGACAAGGCTCTTCCTGTCAGGCCACACCTGCTTGGATGTATCTCAGACCCAGCAAAGAGCACTCAGGGTAAAGGGTGGGCTGCTCCCGGTTACCATGGGGATCCCAGGCTCCGGGCAGGCTACAGTACAGGCTGTGAGGGCATCACAGAGGCAAAAGTGCTGACCATGGGTATGACATACATCCTGCAGGCATATCCTGAGGAAAGGTTTGGGGCTGCTATGACCCAGGCAACTACCAAAGGAGCTATCTGTTGCCTGTAAGAGTCCACACAGTTTGGGGGTTTTGAAGATCTGAGCAAGATGCCTGGGGCAGCTGATGCTAAAGCCACGGTCTGGCCAGGAAGTAGCAGGGGGTAGGCGCCTGGCCTTTGGGCTAGGGTCTGGCGTCCAAATGCAGATCAAAGGAGCCAACATCACCACCAAACGCCCCAAACAGCCTCACCAGCAAACTGTGGGGGTGGAAGGCACAATTAGGTGTACCTGGCTGCCCCATCATACATGGGATGCAAACCATAGGCTGTGAGCATCACCATATGACAAAATAAAGTTATGTAGCTAGTAACACCCTTATAAAACCATTAATAACTTTAAGTGTAAAAATAGTTTACACACACTTCAAGTGTTAAAAATCTGGAAATTCTATATATCTACAAATTTGAAAACAGAAAGGGACTATAGCAGAAAACTAAGGTAGTTACCTTTAGGAAACATGACCATGGGTTTTTTTAATCTCTCTATTTTTCAAATTTTTCTCTAACAGGCACACTTATGTATCCCAAAAGCAGTGGTATGTTGGTAAATGTTTAACAACAGGTTAAGAAGTCATGGGGCTGGGAAGGGTTTACTGATTTCTGTAGTGTAATTATTCTCATCATGGCTAATTTTAACCTACCAATGGTTTTAGCCCTGGCTTGCAAAATTCCTGAAAACTTAGCAATTAGCTCTGGCAAGCCAGTACCAACTGGTTCCAGCACACCACTGGGAATCCAAAAGTATACAAAGATATAAATGGTAATTATGACTAAAATCACATATGCAAAAACAATTAGCCATCAAAAAATAAAGAGGTCATGTTATAATATGATCTTTTTAAAAAAGCCTTCTTCACTATATGAGGAAAGTACACCCAAAAGGTATTTATTGAGTCTCTTATTGTACCTACTATTCCAGGCTCTTGGGATATACCTGTGAAGAAAATAAAGTCCCTGTACTTATGAAGCTTACATTCTATTCATATACATACTTTTTATTGGTTTCAGAGGAAAGGAGAGGGGGGAAGAGAGAAACATCAATGATGAGAGAGAATCATTCACTGGCTGCCTCCTGCAGGCCCCCTGTTCGGATTGAGCCTGAAACTCAGGCATGTGCATGTGCCCTGACTGGGAATCGAACTATGACCTTTATAGGTCAACGCTCAACCACTGAGCCACACTAGCTAGGCTTACATTCTATTCTAATACAGGTATTTCACAACCTTTTCCTGATGAAAAATTGGTACTGAATTTTCCTAAAACCGTAATATTAAAATAAAATTAATATAAATGAAAAGCAGGGCATTGCATACTATCTGCCAGGTTTTAAAGAGAAAGACAAAGGGAAAGAAAAGTTTGCTTTTAGAAAAAAGACACAGTGAAAGCAAAGTGAAAAAATTTAAAGCAATGGCCCACCACCTCCATGCAGGCATGTACCCCTTCCTCCTAGCTGCTGATGCAACATTCCAACTTTGCTAACCCACACGATACTTTATACAGCTGCCTCTGGTCCAGTCACCTTCCTGCCCGTATGATTAACCAACAGTTTGGGGTTAATAGGTTAGGGACTACCACCTTCATATATTCTCTTACTTTTGCAGGAGAACGTTGCTTCCGTTTCTTCTTTTTCTGTAAGTCTACTGGCTCTCTGATTTGTTTTTTATCTCTCATCAGTTGCTCAGATACATCAGTAAAAGTAATTTCCTGCTTTACACTTATCTGTTAAAAAAAAAGAAAGCCAATTTTAGAAATAAAGTCCATTGTGACAAAAAAAACAACAACAGAAAAAACACAACACTGCATGTTTAATCCTTTGCTAATCCTACATAAATATGGCTCCCTGGATTATCTGAGTGTATGCAAGTAAATAGCTCGGCGAAGAATTCATTAATAGGTAACTAAAAAATAAGAAGCAAGAGTATATAAACTGAGGGATAAACTAAGATTTTACAAACAATTATCTGGAAAAAATAATAAAGAAGTCCTGGAAAAAGATGATTACAAGACCTACCGGAATAAAGTGGAAGTCAACAGAAAAATCAATTTCATTCCCACATTTAAGAAAAGTGATGCTAAAGTTAAAAGCACACTAAAAAGGTTAAATCCAAGAAAAAAAAAATCAATAAAATAGTCAATAAATATAGAACACAATAAATATAGAACTACTACAATAAAATTAAGTATCAATAATATTATCTATCTTCAGATCTCAGTTTTCACAGATATGAAGAGTTATTTGTCCTAAAAAAAAGAATACAGTAAACGTTCAATTTTGCTGACCAAATTTAATGGACTTTGGATTTAACAGACAAAATTTCCAGTCCATAAGTCATAGGTGAAAATTAACATCCTATTAATTTTAAAATGTTTTTAACCAAGATTTGCTTATAATTAACAGGTGTATTTTTTTGTTATTTTTAACAAACTTTAGCAAATAGGCCGTATGTTAGTAAAAGCACTATAATAATTGCATCAACATAAATAAATATTACATATCTACAACTATAGTCTACATATTAAACCCAAGAGTCACTGTCCATAAACAATGTTTAGTGAATGATCACACCTACCACTCTCAAGTGGTAACTGGTTCTGCTATCTCAGGGGCGTGGTGTGCCTTTCCAGGCAGTTTTGGCTTGTGCTGGGTGATGTTCCAGCCTGCGCTAAGCCACGCCCTAGCCATGTGCATTTGTTTACTCACAGTGGCTGGTGAGTAGAATCACTTATATTCACTATAAATTTGAAATTACCGTAATACATGCAGGAAACTTTTCTGTGAAATTACACTTTTCACACATAGTTAATTTTAATGACACAAATGCGTCTATATAAGTAAAAATAGGTAAATTAATTAATTTGTCAAAATTTTAATATACCCATTTGGAACACATACTTTATCATATAACGAGGCCTGGTGCACGAATTGGTGCGTGGGTGGGGTCCAGCCGGCCCTCCCTGATCAGGGCTGATTGGTCCGGGCCGGCTCCACCCCGATGGGGGGAAGAGAGGGAGGCGGGTCAGGGGCGGGGCTTGCCAGGGGAGGGGCCACCAGTTGTTGGCTGGCTGGCCCCATCCCCTGGTCAAACTCCTAGCTGAAGGTATAATTTGCATATTAGCCTCTATTATAGACTTTCTGCTTTAAGACACTCCATCACCCAAATTAGTCCCTTATATGAGGTCTTAATGTACATAGGCACACTGTTAACATTGTGAAAGCAGATCCAAATCTAAATATTGTCAATGGACCAAAGCATTATGAATGTTAATAGGCACATAGCAAGTTACATTTTTAGAATGCTCCAATAGGCTATCGCTGATAAATGGAATAAAGTAATCTCCTCTCTAATCAACTACACATTAAAGTATATGGTCCCGCCTAAGGTGTAAAGAAAAGATGTCAGTAAATCAAAAAACTTTAAGTGATGGGTATAATAATTCGGCTAGAAAAAGTGAGTTACAAAAAGTTTAAAGAAGCACAACAAAAAAGACACTAATTTACCCATAAGTTATTTACTCTTTTCTTGAGAACTATCTTTAAAAGAAAATGAAGTTCTCTTTACAAGAAAAGTGTTACTTTTCGCCTATGTCAAACGAAATGTAATTAATCAAAGCAACCATCTACACCTGGGTGATATCTGAAAAGATTGGTTTGCTAGATTTTCAAAACATATTTATTAAAGCAGCATGGAAAGAATAAACTAGGAAGTATGGTAATTTCTTAGAAAACAAAAACAGCCGTGGTGGGTGTGGCTAAGTTGGTTGAAGCATCATCCCATGCAGCAAAGGGTCTCGGGTTTAATTCCTGGCTGAGGTGCATACAGGATGGCAACTGACGGATGTTTCTCTTACATCAATGCTTTTCTCTCTCTCCTCTCTCTCTAAAATCAATAAAAACATATTCTCAGGTGAGGATTTAAAATATAATTAAAAAAAAAAAAAAACACAAAACACCTGCTGGTTTCTTCCTCATCACCCATTTTACTATTTTACCTAGACCCCTGTGAAACCAAATGTCTACGTTTGGGGGGTAAATTTCAATGCTGCTCTTACTACCAAACCAGAGGTACCATTAATGCTGTCACAAACATCCTGCCCATCCTTCTTTCATAGAGTGACTAAACCCAGGCATTTCTCCACCTAAAACTTTAAGACTCTTCTACTGATTGAAGCTCCCTCTGCGTCTCCCACTCTGAAAGTGGGGAAGCTGGTAGGCATATTCCCGTGTCATATCTTCCCTCTACACGCATGTAACTTCTTCCTCGGCATCCTTAGAAAGCTCTGAGTGCTATAGTATCAGTACTTCCTCACCCCTTACCATGGTCAAAGCTGGTTCTTTCTTGCTAGTTATAAAATATATCTCATAATTATTCTGAACAGATTCTAAATATAAGATTCTCCTCCATCAACAAAACAAAAAGTCAACCTAGTGAATGGAAGAAGATATTCACCAATGATATATCCAATAAGCAACTAATACCCTTATCTTAACTTTATTTTTAAAATATATTTTATTGATTTCATAGAGAAAGGAAGAAGGAGAGAGAGACAAAAACATCATCAATTGGCTACCTCACACACATCCCCCACTGGGGACCAACCCCACAACCCGGTTCATAGGTTAATGCTCAACCACTGAGCCACATTGCCCAGGCTAATCCCCTTATTTTTAAAGAAGTTATTTATAAAAATCTCATATAACGCCCTCCCCAAAAACAAACAATCCAATTAAAAAGAAAGCAGAGGACCTGAATATACACATCTCCAAAGAGGATATACAGATGGCCAACAGACATATGAAAAGATGTTTAATGTCACTAATCATCAGAGAAATGCAAATTAAAATCACAACCAGATATCATCTCATACCTGAGAGAACAGCTACCATCTACAAATCAACAAATAAGTTTGGTAAGAATGGGAAAAAGAGAAAGTTTGTGTACTGTTGGTAGGAATGCATATTGGTGGAGCCACTATGTAAAACAGGATGGGGAGGATTCTCAAAAATTAAAAATGGAACTGCCTTGTAACACAGAGATTTCACTTCTGAGCATATATCCAAAGAAAACTAAAACACTAATTTGAAAGTATATATGCACCCCTATATTCACTGCAGCATTATTTACTGTAGTCAAGATATGGAAGCAACCCTAGTACCCATCAGCACGCAAGTGGACATAAAAACAGTGGGACATATATACAATGGAATATTAGACATAAAAAAGAATGAAATCTTATAATTTGTGACACTATGGATGGACCTAGAGAGTATTATACTAAGTGAAGTAAGTCAGACAGAAAAAGACAAATGCCATATGATTTCACTTATATGTGGACTCTAAAGAACAAAATAAAGGAACAAACAAAACAGGAAAAGATTTATAGATACAGAGACCGGACTAATGGTTGCCAGAGGGGAGAGGGATTCAGAGGCTGAGTAAAAAGGTGAAAGGATTAAGAAGATTGGTAGTTACAAAATAATCAATGGGGATGTTAACTACAGCATCTATATATATTAAAGCCTAAACAAGCGAACAACCAGTCAACCAGTCACTGTGACACGCACTGACCACCAGGGGCAGATGCTCAATGCAGGAGCTGACCCTTGGCGGTCAGTGCGCTCCTACAGTGGAAGCACAGCTCAGCTGACCTACCTGTCCCAGTGGTCCACCAGCCCGGTGGCAGCCACTCACTCCCTCAGTAGTTCTGCAGGTCCAACCTCCAGAGAACGGGCCAGGCATCGATGGACACATGCTGCCAGCACCATCCCAACAGCATTGCCACCGGCCTCCTGGAAGTCAGCCTCAGGCACTGCAGCCGCTTCCCCTCCCAAGATGCTCAGCAAGGAAGAAACTATACAAAAGCGGCCACCAGATGGCTCCAGACAGCCGGTGCAAAAGTCAGCAGGATGGATCTGGATCCCCGGCCAGCAAGGCAGTCCCACCAGCTGCCCGGAGGGCAGATAGCGTCCTGGGACCTCCCCCCACCCCCTTTTGGACAGGCGCCAGACACAGGGCTCTCACAGCTGGTGAGCACCACTGCAGCAGCACAAGCTTCTCCCAATGGGGGCTGACTAGGCACAATGGGGCCGGGATGGGCAGGAGTGGCAGGCAGGAGCACCAGGCGGCATTGGACTGCCAGTTTGGGTCCAATCCCCAAAGGCCACCCTGAGAGCCTCCATAAATTTGTGCACTGAGCCTCTAGAAGGGAACATAATCAATAATCCTATCTAATAAAAGAGTAACATGCAAATTAACCATCACTCTGCTACAACCATCAGCCACACCTACAGGCCAACCAGAGCAAGTATGCAAATTAACCCAACCAAGATGGTTATGTCCACAGAGCGAGCAGGAGGGAGGTTTGGGTTTCCCAGGAAATTGAGGAAGCAAATTCACACACTCTGGCAGACCCAGACCTCCACTCAAAGGTAGAAAGTTTCAATTATAGAAGATACATAAATTCCAACAGAAATAGCAGCAGCCACAGAGCTGCAGAGAGCAAGAGGCTAGGGTTGCCCTGAGCAATAGAGGAAGCCAAGCTTCTGCAACTGCCGGCCACTGAGCAAGCAGGAGGCTTGGCTCTGCTCCAGGCTACAAAATTTCAATTGTAGAAGATAAATAAACCCCAGATACCAGGGCCTCCACTTGGGTCACGGGAGGGCGTGGCCAACCTGCAAACCACCACAGGTGCTCTTGCTCAAGCCGGCCCATGCCCCAAGGGAACCCCCACCCTGATCCAGGACACCCTTTAGGGCAAACCAACTGGCCCCAACCCATGCACCAGGTCTCCATCCTATCTAATAAAAGAGTAATATGCAGATTGACCATCATTCCAACACACAAGATGGCTGCCCCCATGTGGTCAAAGATTCTGCCCCCAAGTGGACACAAGATGGCCACCAGGGAAGGGAAGTTGAAAGGAACCAGGCCTGCAAGGGAGGGTAGTTGGGAGTGATTAAGCCTGTAGGGGAGGGCAGTTAGGTGCCGGAAACCAATCATTGTCTCACTAACAGAAAGAGGCTGGTCAACCTCGAAGCTCTGAAAGGTCAGAGCCAACCACACCCTATCTAATTGAGACAATAGTAACTGAGGCAATTTCCTCATCTTGTAATCATGTAAATTCTTACTGATGAGATAATCCGCTTATTACCTGCCTAAGGGCTATGGGTGTTTCCAAAAGCTGCTTAAGAGTAATGGGTGTATCCCATAGCAGCCTCAAGAAAAGGGATAGCAAGGCCAGAACCTAGACAGTCTTCCCACTAGAGGTTGACTCCCACCTGGCCCCCCATTTGTCCCAAATTAACTCTTTTCTAGTCTCTCTTCATTTTAGTGTGAGGCCTCCTCCAGAAACCGGACCCTGAGTGGGCCCTAATCACGTGGGTCGTGTTAGGGTTCCCACAGTTGGGGGTGACCAGGCCAGCAGAGCATGGAAGTTGGGGGTGACCGGCCTGCAGGGAAGGGCAGTTGGGGGGGGGGGGGGGCCCAGGCCTGCAGGGGAGAGCAATTGGGGGGACCTGGCCTGCAGGGGAGGGCAATGAGGGGTGACCAGGCCTGCAGGGGAGGGCAGTTAGTGGCAAACAGGCTGGCAGGGGAGCAGTTAGGCATCAATCAAGCTGGCAGGGGAGTGGTTAGGGATGATCAGGAAGGCAGGCAGGCAAGTAGTTGAGAGCTAGCAGTCCTAGATTGTGAGAGAGATGTCCAACTGCCCATTTAGGCCCAATCCATTGGGCAGTCGGACATCCCTTGAGGGGTTCCAAATTGGAGAGGGTGCAGGCTGGGCTGAGGGACAACCCCTCACAAATTTTGTGCACCGGGCCTCTAGTATTGTAATAACTAGGTATGGTGCCAGGTGGGTATTTGAAATACCAGGAGATCACTTGTAAAGTATATGATTATCTAACCACTATACCTGAAACTAACACAAAATGATAGTGAATGTAAAGTGTAATTGAAAAATAAAATTTAAAATAGTCTCCTTCTCAAAGGTCTTCACATGTAAAAGGGGAATTTTGATGCATTACCAAAAATAAATAAACTAATTCAAAACAGCACATGTTAGGCTCAACCTAAATGAATGGAACAGAGTATAAGGACAGGAATGAAAGTGAGAAATTAATCAAGATCTGATATAATTGCAAAAGGCTTCATGGATGAAGCAGAATTACAACTTTATCAGTATATCCCTCATTTATTTTTTTTTTCTTCCCAAAACTTCTATTCTTCTTGACTTCTTTCTTCCAGACTCAATGTTAAAAAGTGATACAACAAATGTAATTGTACCTAAAATAATGTTGCCAGACCCAGTAGGCAATGAATAAATATTTGCTTAGCAAATTTTGGTCTACCCAACTCCCAAAAAAGGTGACTCCTCAGAAAGAACTTGTCCTCTTCAGTCTCAATGTCCTGCATTCATATCCAGCAGCATCCAATTCATTTCAATTAACCTTATCAACCTTGCTATTTTAGGGTATTATCATCTCCCCAATATGTTCTTCCATGAATAAATTAATATAAAACTGTTTTCTTGTCATTTCCCCAAATAGGGATCTATCCTAACTCCTTGTTGCCCATGGTATAATTATATTCTCCCAGCTCAGCTTTCAAGATTCTTTATGATGTACTTTATAGACTTAGGACACTTGACAGAAGTATCTGTCTTTAACAAACTCTACTCTCCTTTCAATTATCAATTTTAATTTTTGATATTCTCATTCATCTTCCTGTCTCTGTTTGAATAAAAAGTCGTGGTATCTTTGTGCTTTCCTTTTTACTCTGTGCTATGATTCCATTCCTATCCATCTCCAAGACTCTGCTGCTTCACTGTCTCCAAAATAATCTCATACTCCACCAGTCACTTTTCTGCCACTTAAACTTTCCTTATAAAAAACTTCTCCAAAATCTTCTAACAAACTTCCTTCTTCTTAAGGCCAAACGTCTTGAAAGAAGTGAGCATGCAGACAAAACAACTGCTCCCAAATTTATTCTAAGAGAAAAAGTACTACATAGCTAAATAAAAAAGGATGTGGTTAACTATCACTAGGAGGAATTTGTTCCAAAATACTGCTAGGAAACAAGTTGAATCAAGGTCACCACAAATAGAGTAAGTGTTAAAACATAAAAAGAAAGATATAACACAATTTATTGTACTACAAACATGCTCTCTAAAGAAAGAATAGCAATATTTGGAAGTATTCATGGAGTCCAAAAAAGAAGAAATTTAAAATCAAGCATATATGTGTGCACGTGTGTGTGTGTGTGTGTGTGTGTGTGTGTGTGTGTGTGTGTGTGTTTGGGTGTGTGTGTTTCCAGATGATTTTGGCAAGAAGAGTTAGGGGTAGCCAGACAACAGGAAGATTTCTGATTCAAAGCTCACCAAGCCACAGAACAGGGTGGGGACAGGCAGTAGCAGACTGATGGACAGTCCTTTGTGTGAATCATGAACCATAACCCTCCCTTCAGTCTAAACTATGATTGCAAGCACAATTTTGAAAGGAACTATATTTATCAGAGTTTGAGAAAGTCAACAACTATCTTTCAATAACAAAAAGGTTAAGGAGTCTACAATAAAAAAAAAAAATTCTAATCTACTTCCTTATGATATTTCTCACTATAAATTTGCATTTGGTTTGCTATATCAGCATCTTATAATTTAGACAATCTATAGAGGAATATGCACACGACTGAACAGTAGGCTGTGTGGGGTGACCAGGCAAGCAGGGGGTCAGATGGGGGTGACCAGGCCAGCAAGGGGGACAGTTGGGGGCCACCAGGCTGGCGGGGGGGGGAGGGGGGGAGGAGTTAGAGGCTACCAGGCCAGCAGAGGAGGACAGTTGGGGGTGACCAGGCCAGCGAGGGGGAGTTAGGAGCGATCAGGCAGGCAAGCAGGTGTGCAGTTAGGAGTCAGAGGTCCTGGATTGTCTGACTGCCTAAACCGGCAGCTGGACATTCTCCAAGGGGAGACTACGGGACACATTCCCCCACCCATGCACGAATTTTGTGCACCAGGCCTCCAGGCCTCTAATCCTATATAATAAAAGCCTAATATGTCAAGTGTCCAGTTGTCCGGTCAGCCATTCAATCAAAAGCATAATATGCTAATGATATCTTAAGGCCACTCAACTGCTCACTATGAGTGCACTGACCACCAGAAGGCAGATGCTCTGACCAGTAGGTTAGCTTGCTGCTAGAGTCGGCAGATTGGGACTGAGTGAGACAGGCCAGACACACCCTGGAGCCCTCTTGTGGTCCTCCCGGCTGGCCAACCTCCCGTGTCCCTCCCCAGCCCCAATAGTGCACCGGTGGGGTCCCTTGGCCTGGCCAGCACCCTCTTGCAATCTGGGACCCCCTCAGGGGATATTAGAGAGCCAGTTTCAGCCTGATCCTACAGACCAGACAAAGGGATCAAGTTATCCTACCTGAAATAGTGCTGCCCATCCCAGTCCTACCTATCTCACCGGGAAATTCTATTCTCAACTTCCTAACATCATGATTTAAGTTCTCCCCTGTTCTCATGGCAGTTGTTCTGGATCCATCCCTCTAGTATATCTTTTATCCCACCTCTATTTTGTAAGAGTTTCAGTGGTTCGCAAATGTGGTCCAGGAACTCCTGAATGTCCCTGACACACTTTCAGGTGGTCCACAAGATCAAAAAAGATTTTCATAATACCTGTTGTTGTTTTTTTCACTTTCCTCTCACAAACACACGGTGGTATTTTGCAGAAGCTAACTACATGTGCTGTCAACAGAGGTGGAATGAATTAGCAAATTTGAGAATCCAGTTCTCTTAATAAGCCAGACAATAAAAAGATTTGTAAAATTGTAAAACAAGTGCTAGATTTTGTTTTAAAAAAAATAGGGTTAGATTTCATTTAAAATGTTATATGTTAACATATAAGAGAACCTGTTGTTTATAAATTATTAAGTAAAATTTTAAATTTCTCAGTTTTTATTTCTAAAATAGCAAATATTGATATATAACTAACATAAGCAAGAGCTGTTAGGAATCCTTTTCAAGAGTAAAGGATACCAGAAATTTTGAGGACCACTGACCAAAATACTTAACTATATTCTGCAATCCCTGCTTCTCCATTCAATCATTTTTTTTTAACACGGATGTCAGGGCCCCAGCAACATAATGAAATTACTATAGATGTGTGTGCATGTGGGGTTTAGTAGACATACATGTATTTCCTAGCACTGTCTGCTGAGATCACCAAGGAGTGATGACATTCAACACACCTAGCACCCAAAACTTTAGTTTCTAAATACCATGATCCAAATAAAAGAACTGGGGCTCCTTGAACTGACTGAATCCAAAGCTGGGTAGAGGAAAATATAAGACAACCCTGGGACATCCTGTGGTGCCAGAAGTGAAAATGCCTGAAAAGGGATCAGCACATGTCAAAGGACACAAACCAATCTGAAAGAGTTCCTAATGGGCAAGGCTGGGACAATTTGAGCAACAAAATAAATAGTGTCAATATTGGATTATAAGTTACAGAAAATAATGGATAGCCATCCTATATAATAAAAAGCTAATATGCAAATCGACCGAATGGTAGAACTACTGGCCACTATGACGCGCACTGACCACCAGGGGACAGATGCTCAACGTCGGAGCTGCCTCCTGGTCAGTGTGCTCCCACAGGAGAAGCATCAACGGCCGAAGAGTGCAGCAGCAGTGGCGGGAGCCTGAGCCTCTCACGCTTCCGTGGCAGCACTAAGGATGCCTGACTGACAGCTTTTTTTACTACCTGAAATGAGGCACTGGCAACACAATATCACTTCTGTGGGACTGACAAAAAATTCAGAGCCTCAAGCTAATCATGAGAAAGCATTAGACAAACTCAAACTGAGAAATTCTACAAAACAACTAATATTCATCAAGTATCAAGATTATGAAAGATAAGGAAAGACTGAGCAATGCTACATCATAAAGGAGACTTAAGAAGATACAACAACTAAATGCAATGTGGAATTCTGAATTGAATCCAGGTTTAGGAAAAGGCCATTAAGGGAAAAACAAATATAATTAAGGTCTATAAAACTACTAATGAATAGCATTTTACCAAATTTACCTTCCTGGTTTTGATAACTATAATATGGTTGAATAAGCTTAATATTAGAGGAAGCTGGGTGATGGGTTTATGTGAGCTCTGTACTATTATAATTTTTTTCTATCTACAAAAATATTTAGCATTCCAACTTAACAAATTGTATATATTAAATATGTGCAGACTTTTGTATATCAGTTATACCTCAATAAAGCTGTTTTTAAAATATTCAATATTTATATGGTATCCTACAAATTTGTGATTCCTCAGCATAATAAATTAAGACGTATCTAACATTTACTATGTGCCAAACACTGTCCCAGTTGCTAGAAGACAGTGGTTGGAAGAGTTGGGGGCGAGGTCCATGGTTTCTAGACTTGTACTCTATTGCGTGTAATCCTATATTAACACTATGAGATTAGTTCTTTTCATCTCATCCTAAAAATAAGAAAACTAAGGTTAGGTTACAAGTAAAATCCCATTAAGAGGGGAAACCAAAATTTAAACAAATCTTCCAAACCTAGCAACTCAGATTCAGACTATTGTGATCTGTGAATTACTTTTTATCCTTATGTTACCAACAAGAAAACTAAAACCTCTGGGAATTAAGAATCTTACCCAAACATTAAGTTTCAAAACTAGGACTTTAAACTAAGATTGTTATTTCCATTAATAAACCTAATTATTCAAACTTACTTAAAAATCACTTTTGCATGAACATATTTTATTTTTACACACATGAACTATAGTTTGCCAGAATGTGCAAACAGTTTCTAGTGGTTCTATAATATCTACTATTAAAGGAAAATAAAATAATTTTTAAAAGAGCAAAGTAGACAAAAACACCAGTAATATTTACATGAAGCATAAGAATTGAGTTTTAATCCCTCCTCTTCCAATTGCTATCTGGGTAAACTCGGCTTCCAGAGATAGAATGGCAAAGCAAGAAAAGCACAGGTTGGAGTTAAAGGAAACACATCTAATTCTAAACAGTAATATTAGCAGGAAAGCTGATCAACTAAATTTTAATCATTTGAAACTTTTTTCACCTGGAAAATGGAGGAAATAATGCTCATGGAATTTCTACAGAGTTAAAGAAATTACATACATAAAACATCAACTGTAGTACACAGCAGTACATAATAGATTCTTGATGTCACTTATTATCATTATCATTTTCTCATCTATTAATTAGTGGCAGTAGTGATATCCATCCATACACATCAAAATATCAAATAACATCAAGAACATCTTAAAAACTTCCAAATTCTACTCAAATATTTATGGTTATTAATTATTATACAATTATAGATGAGTAATTCCTTAGATACAGAGTGTTACCAATTTCTACAAAACATCACTTAAACATTCTATTTTCTAAAACTCAATATTGCTAAAAATCATCTTTCCTTTCACATCAGAACTTCTATACTAATTCCCTGTCTTTCAATAAGCTATATTATCCCAGTCTCCTATCTAAAGACAACTTTTATTTTTCTTCTCCACTTCCAACCCAAAACCAAATCCTGTTGTTTTCCTCAACATCATATAAAAATCTAGAAATTATATGTCACATTTCCTATTCTAGATCATTTATAAAGATATTAAGTTGGGAGTTTCATACTCTACTCAAGGGAGAACCGCTCAACTTCTCTTGCCTACAAACCGGCCAGTATAAACCTAGAACCTTAAAAAACCTTGGCTCAGTGGATGGAGCGTTGGCCTACCAACTGAGGGGTCCCGGGTTTGGTTCCAGTCCAGGGCGCATGCCCAGGCTGCGAACTAGATCCCCGGTAAGGGCGGTGCAGGGGGCGGCCTACCGGTGATTCTATCTCATCACTGATGTTTCTATCTCTCTCTTTCCCTCTCTGAAATCATCAATAAAAATATATATTTTTTTAAATGTATATTGAATAATCACATGACAAAAATGTCTACATATAACATCACATTATAACTTTTAAAGTGCAAATAGTCTACTAAGTCTAGTTTTCAATAAATAGTGAAATAAATTACAATACAGTTATATGACATTATGCAGTTAGAAATCTTACTTTTGAATAACATCGATGACAGTGAAATATTCATGCTTTAAGGTTAAGTTATGAACAGATAGACTTACAATTTATACAAACACAAATACATATGCATGTAACAAATTTTATACAAATACACAAATACATCACAAAAAATAAAAAAGGAAACACTAAAATGCTAACAATGAAATGTTAGTAGTTTAGTAAAATCACAGCTATTTTTATCTTCTCTAGACTTTTCAAATTTTTTAGCATTTCCTCAAACAAGTATGTGTTACTTCATAATCTTAAAAAAGTATTAAGTTCAGTCTTAATATAAATCCCTACCATTAACTTAAAAATTTATTTATCATTATCTCAATACTACAATAGTAGCTCAGTGCATGAAATTCGTGTACATTAAAAGGGGATTAATTTGAAGAAATAATTTAATATTGCTATTTGCCCTTTCTCTATAATAGAAGTGTCAGGGATGAAAGAAAATTAGTAAAATATATATATGAAAACCTTCCTCCTGCCAGAGTCAAGTCCCTGCCCACCTACATATGCCTCAAAATCATGTGAGACCAAGACCCAGCTCCCCCCCCACCCCTCACCGGGCTAGATCCAGACCCAGCCAGTCCCACCCTTGTCAAGCCCCACCGGGCAGGGGGCATAGCCTCAGGTCCCCTAGCCCTGCGCCAGGACAGGGGGGCTTGGCCTGAGGTCCCCCAGCCCACACTAGGGGAGGGGGCATGCCTTGAAGTCCCCTGTCAAGCCCTGCCAGGTGGGGGTACATGGCCTGAAATCCCGTCAAGCCCCACTCAATGGGGGGCATGGCCTGAGGTCCCCCATCAAGCCCCACCAGGTGGAGGGAAACAGCCTCAGGTCCCCTGGCTTGGCACCGGGAGGGGGACAAAGCCTCAGGTCCCGTCAGGCCCCACCGGCAGGGGGGTGCAGCCTCAGGTCCCCTGTTAAGCCCCACTGGGTGGGGGGCACGGCCTGAGTTCCCCCTGACCCAGCACTGGGGGTACACCTTGAGGTCCCTGTGAAGCACCACCAGGCAGAGCGGCACAGCCTCGGGTCCCCTGGCCCAGTGCTGGGGCAGAGGGTGTGGTCTGAGGTCCCCCAGCCTTGTGCTGAGATGGGGGGGCGCAGCATGAAGTCCCCTGTCAAGCCCCACCTGGTGTGGGGTGTGGCCTGAGGTCCCCTGCCTGGTGCTGGGGCAGGGAGAGCAGCCTAGCCCAACACCAGGACGGGAAGCACACCTTGATGCAGCCTGAAGTCCCATGTCAAGCCCTACAGGGTGGGGGACACAACTTGAATTCCCCTGTCAAGCCCCATGGAGGCAGGGGAGGGAGTAGCCTCAGGTCCCTGCTGATTGCTTGTTAAGGCTCCTTATGGGAACTTGGCCTCAGCTATGGGTGCAGCCATCTTTGTGAGGGAGTGATGGTCAATTAGCATATTCCCTCTTTATTAGATAGAATACTAAGTTGTTTTAAAAACTGCAACATTAGGCAGGAAAATAAAACAAAAAATTTCTATGAATGAATGGGGGAGGGGGGCATCAAATAAATCTTGATTCCTATCTCGTAATACCAAAAATCAATTCCAAACAGACTATTCACCTAAATGGGAGGGGGAAAAACACATAAAAGGTTCTAGAAGTTAACAAAGGAAAATATCCTAATGACCTTGGGGTAGGCAGAGAATTCTTTAATACCAACCAAAAGAAAAAAACTTATTCCTGGTAAAATGAACTTTATTAACATTAAGTTCTGTTTATTGAAGAGTAAAAAGGCAAATCACCATAGAAAAGATACATATTTATAAAACTAAAAAATAGATAAAGAACTCTTACTACAAATCTGTAAGAGAAAGAAACCTAATAGAAAAATAAGCAAAAGGTAAATATACCAAAAAAATTACAAAAAATACATCCAGCCGAGACCGGTTTGGCTCAATGGATAGAGCGTCGGCTTGGGGACTGAGGGGTCCCGGGTTCGATTCCGGTCAAGGGCATGTACCTTGGTTGCGGGCATATCACCGGTGGGGGGTGTGCAGGAGGCAGCTAATCGATGACTCTCTCTCATCGATGTTTCTAACTCTCTATCTCTCTCCCTTCCTCTCTGTACAAAATCAATAAAATATATTAAAAAAAAAAAATACATCCAAATTGCAAGTAAACATGAAAAGGAATTTGATTTCTTTAGTCATCAGTAAGATGAAACCTAAAAGCACATTGCAATACTACTACTAAATCACCAAAATGGCTAAAATTAAAAGCACTGACAATACCAATTTTCAAGAATATTGGAGCAGTTAGTATGAATTGGCAAAACTATTAGAAAAACTTCTGATAATATCTACTACAGGTGACCATATACCTACCCAGCATACTCAATCCTAAGTATATAACCAACAGAAATGACTCTATACATGCACCAAGACACATCCAAGAATACCCACAGCAGCACTCTTCGTAACAGTCAACCTCTTGAAACAATCTAAATATCTATACTAGAATAAAAACATCTTGATATATTTTTATACAACTGATAATTATACAGAAACTAGAGGCCCAGTGCACAAAATTCGTGCACGGGGTGCGGGCGCATGTGTGTCCTTCAGCCCAGCACGGACCCTCTCCAATTTGGGACCCCTTGCAGAATCGGGCCTAAACCAGCAGTCAGACATCCCTCTCCCAATCCAGGACTGCTGGCTCATAAACACTTGCCTGCCTGATTGCCCCAACTGCTTCTGCCTGCCTGACTGATAGCCCCTAAACACCTCTGCCTGCCTGTCCGATCACCCCAAACTGCTCCCCTGCTGGCCTGGTTGCCCCTAACTGTCTTCCTGTGCAGGCCTGGTTGCCGCCAACTGCCCTCCCTTGTCAGCCAGGTTGCCTTGGTCACTCCTAACTTCTCTCCCTTGCCAGCCAGGCTGCCGTGGGCAGCGCTCTCCGGGCAGGTGAGGAGGCACCCTGCCCCGTCCCACCCACCGGCCGCTCGGCACCTCTACGAACTCCCTACAGCATACATTGCTGCAGTATACCCGCTCCCGGCCTGGAGCAGCTGGTAGGTGGGGCAGGATGCCTGCCTTCGTTGCCTTGGTGACGAAGCCAGGCATCCCGCCCCGCCCACGACCCTCTGCATGCTCCCCATCAGCCCGGAGCAGCCAGTGGGTGGGGAGGGATGCCTGCCTCCCTTGCCTTGGCAGTGAAGTGAAATGACCCTCCATTTGCATATTCCCTCCTTATTGTCTGTCAGTGCTGCCATCTTTGTCAGTGGAGTTATGGTCCATTTGCATATTTCCTCTTTATTAGATAGGATATGGTTCATCCACACCACGGAATACCACTCTCTAATAAAAAGTTACTGATATGCACAACAACTTGGATGGCTCTCAAGGGCATTACGTTAAATTTTTTAAAAGTCAATCTGAAAAGGTCACATACTAGATGATTTCATTGACATAAAATTCTCAAAATGACTGTTATAGAGATAGAAAATCAGGGATAGGACAGCCAGGGGTAATAGTGCAGGGAAAGAGGTGTGACTATGAAGGATAGCATAAAGAAGACCTTTGCACGGATGAATTAGTTCTGTATCTTGGTTGTAGTGGTGGTTATACCAGTGTTTTTCAACCTTTTTTGGGCAAAGGCACACTTGTTTCATGAAAAAAATCACGAGGCACACCACCATTAGAAAATGTTAAAAAATTTAACTCTGTGCCTATATTGACTATATATAAAGTAATTCTCTTGAATAGGAATCAAATAAACACAAAGAAAGTATTTTATAATTACTTTATTATGAAATATTAAGTAAACAAAATAGTGAAAAATTATAAAATTCTTGTCTTGTCTGCACCTACGGCACACCAGGCAACATCTCAGCGGTTGAAAAACACTGGGTTATACAAACCCATTTGAATGATAACATATAGAACATTGAATATTTTTAAAATGCCAATTTTCCGATTATGAGATTGTACTACAGTCATGTAAAATGTAGCCACTGAGAGAAACTAAGAGTACATGAGCTCTCTCTATAGCATTTTTTTTTTAAATTTCCTATTAATCTATATAATTTCAAAATTAAGTTTAAAAAAAGTAAAAGGATAAGTCATGTCTCCTCCCCTTCATGACCCTCCTCCTTTAACCACTCACTCCTAAAGCCATAGCTGGAGAAGAACGTGGCATCAGATCCCAGAAGACAATCAGGGCATCTGCATGGCAGAGCTGCCCAGAGCAGGCTCTCCACATACAAGGACGACCCCGTATGAGGTGTCAGAGCCCAAGCAGCATAAGTAAGGATCTATGCTGTGCGGGAAGGACAGCTTGGAGCAAGGTTTAAGAAGCTAGATGGGGCAAGGAAGCTCTCAAAACACTGGGCGTGGACCAGCACAGTGTATGAAGAAGGCTGGCTCCATGTGGTGATGAGAACCACCAGTACAAGCTGTCAAAGCACATGCAAGGGGAGAAAGGCATTTATGCAGGGAACAGGGGTGCTGTGCTCTGCCTTGGAGTACAGGAGCCTGGGTAGAGTGAAGAGGGCATCTAGGCGGGAAGGGAGGCAATGCTGAAGGAAAAATAGATCAAATAAACAGATGTATTAAGGATATGGAAAATCAGGTTTCTCATTGTATAAGTAGAGAATCATACCCTGCCGGCAGGGCTCAGTGATTGAGCACCGACCTATAAACCAGGAGGTCATGGTTTGATTCCTGGTCATGGCATATATCCAGGTTGCGGGCTCTATCACTGGTGTGGGGTGTGCAAGAGGCAGCCAATCAGTGATTCTCATCATTGATGTTATTGTCTCTCTCTCCCTCTCCCTTCCTCTGTCAAATCATTAAAAATGTATTTTTTTAAAAAGGAGTCATAAAATACAGAAGTGAAAAAACTAAAATGCACTCTGTGGTAGTGGACTATAACTGGAGGTATCAGTGTGAACGAATGGTTTTCAATACAGATAGACAGATAGATATGGAGATATATATATATAGTGTATTTAATTATATACATACTTATTTTCTCTGGCTTTGTCCACTGAAAATTGTCCACTGCTTATTGCTATACCCCAAAAGCAATAAGCAGCACATTAAGAATGTAAATCATGGCTTCTAAATACCATTCTTCATTAAAATGAACTAAGCTCCTAAGAAAAATTACTGATTCCAGGACTGAAGTAGGAAAAATACAAGATAAGCGAGGACAAATAAAGATAACCTTAGTGACAGAGGCAAGGAGATGCTCAAAGACTGATGGAACACGTCAAAGAACATAGAAGCCCACTTGAAGAGGCTCCAACTGGACACATCTCAAAGCAAGCATTAGAATAATCATATAATAGATTTTACCTCAGTGATTAAATTAAAACTCCTAAGTCCATGTTGATACAAATAAATAAATGAATAAATTAAAAGTGTGGTGAGAAATGAGGTTAACTTTACGGTGGGAAAACCTGGCAGACATCACCTTAATCAACTGACCAAAGTGAACCATCATCAGAACAGGGCAAATAAAAATCAAGTGTCAGAGCCAAAATGGCAATGGCAGCATAGGTAAACACCTGCACTCACCGCCTCCCACAACCACATCAAAATCACAGCTAAAATACAGAAGAGCCATCATTCAGAACCACCTGAACTCTGGCTGAATGGATCCCCTATAACTGGAGAAGAAGAAAGCGCACTGAGACTGGTAGGAAGGGTGGAGGCATGGAATAAGTTGGTCCAACACACACCTGCAGCGTTTTTTAATTGGGAGAGATATCCCAAGGCCCTCGTTGAGAAGCAGGGGGTCCCAACCACACACCAGCCCCCCAGCCCAGGGTTCCAGAACTGGGAAGAGAAATCCCCAAAACTTCAGTCTGTAAAAACCAGTAGGAAACTGTAGCTGTGTGACACGGAGGCTGCTGGAGTCCCAGGTGTTCCTATTAAAGGGCCTACGCACAAACTTACATGGTCTCACTTCATCTGAGCTCCAGCACTAGACAGCAGCTTTGGGGGAATCAGGGACATGAGGGCAGGAACTGGATTATCTGACATCAGGGCAGGAACTCAGGGGAAGCTTTCTCCCAGTCAATGGTGCTCACAGGGGTCACTGTTCCTGTGCTGGGACCTCCCCCTTAGCCGGGATGACTGGTAGCCATCTCTAAGTCTCCATCAGCATGGCTTAAAACTGTGCCCTCCAACCTGGTGATTCCGAGACCCCACCCAATCCAATCTGCAGCCTCACCCAAGCTGTTTACAGCAGCTTTTCCATATGAGTGTCCTGTCCTGGATTCAGATTTTGCTAAAATCTCTCAAAAAGGCAGTAGCTGGTGTCAGCATGCCTGAAACTTATCAATAAAAAGCCCAAGACCTGACACTAGCATCAGCCTGCTTTGCCTCACAGCTAGGCCTTGCCTGAGTATTTTCTAGCCCAGAGGTCAGCAAGCTGCAGCTCTGTTGACTAATGAGTTTGCCGAACACTGTCCTAGCCCAATATAAGTAGAAGCCAGCTGCAGATCTCTCTGTAACTCCTGACCCAAGATAGTGGTTGACTTTTGGACAGACTCAGTGAGCACCAGAGCCCATTGAAGCCGTCCTGCTTCATAGGGGTATTTCCTGCAGTGTCTCTTCAATTATAGTCACAGCTTGTCCTCACACCCAATTGGCGTGAAGTTCCATTTTTCCCAATGACATAAACAGCCATCAAGGCTCAACTACAAGATTGTGCACACAGCCCCTACAGGGGTGCCCCTAGAGTGCCCAGCTCAGGTGACTGGAGAGACTGAGCCACTGGGCTCTACAGAACACCAACTAATGAGAGCGTCAAGGGACTTAGTGAGACTTTCAAGGATCTTAGTGAGAATGTCAAAGACATGAAAAAGGACCAGTAGGAAATTAAGGATACACTAACTGAAATAAAGAACAATTTACCGGGATTCAACGGTAGTGTAGAGGATTCCAAGAATCAAATCAACAATTTGGAATATGAGGAAGCAAAAAATACCCAATCAGGATAGCAAAAAGAAAAAAGACTCCAAAACTATGAAGACAGTGTAAGGAGCCTCTGGGACAACTTCAAGGGTACCAACATTTGCATCATGGCAGTTTCAGAAGGAGAAGAGAGAGAGCAAGATATTAAAAACCTACTTGAAGAAATAATGGCAGAAAATTTCCACTATCTGATGAAAGAAATAACAAGTCTAAGAAATGCATAGAATCCCAAACAAGAGGAACCCAAAGAGGCCCACTCTTAAAAACATTCTATCTAATAGAGGGAATATGCTAATTGACCATCACACCCTCACAAAAGATGGCAGTGCCCACAGACAATAAGGAAGGAATATGCTAATTGATTACCACGCCCTAAAATGGCAGTGCCCACAGCCACAAGATGATGGCGCCCAGTTTCCTCAGCCCTGCCAGGGCAGCAGGTGCACAGCAAAAAGCCTTGGATGGTGGCTGCCCAGCAAATGCTCGAGGCACAGGCAAGTCTCAGATGGTGGCTGACCTGCTGCCCAGGGTGTGTCCGAGGTACAGGCAAGTCTTGGATGGTGGCTGCACAGTCACCCAGGGCTGCCCGAAACTCAGGTAACCTGGGCCAGCCAAAGCTTGCACTGCCAGCAGTGGCAGCAATAGAGGCATGATGGGGGCATTGCCATCCCCTGCTCCCCAAGTCGCCTCCCACCTCTGAGGGCTCCTGGACTATGAGAGGGGGCAGGCTGGGCTAAGGGAACCCCCTCCAGTGCATGAATTTTCATGCACCAAGCCTCTAGTTATAAATAAAATACCAAGGATTAAAGACAAAGAGAGAATTTTAAAAGCAGCAAAAGAAAAGCAGTTAATTACCTACAAGAGAGTGCCCATAAAACTTCTAGCTGATTTCTCAACAGAAACTATGCAGGCCAGAAGGGAGTAGCAAGAAATACTCAAAGTGATGAATAGCAAGCATCTACAACCAAGATTACTCTACTCAACAAAGCTACCATTTAGAATTGAAGATTAGATAAACAGCTTCACAGATAAGAAAAAAACTAAAGGAGTTCATCACTACCAAATCAATGTTACATAAAATGTTGAAGGGTATTCTTTAAGAAGAGGAAGAAGGATAAAAAATATAGACAATAAAGTGGTAATAGATACATATCTATCAACAATTGAATCTAAAAATCAAAATAAATAAACAAGAAATCTAATTAACAAAATAAACTGATGAATAAAATAGAATCAAGAGGCATGGAAACATGGAACAGACTGACTAATCTCAGAGGAAGAAAGGTTCGTGGTGGGAAGAGATTAACCAAAGATCTATATGCATAGACACATTACCAATGGACACAGATAATAGGATGGTGAAGGCCCAGGTTAGGGCAGGAACTGGGTGGGAAAATGGGGGGGTAGGGGGGACATCTACAATATTCTGAAAAATAAAGATTTTAATCCTAGCCTATATAAAAAAGCCTAATATGCTAAGTGCCTGGTCATCTGGTTCAACCAATCAAAGCAAAATATGCTAATGATATGCTAAGGCCGCTCAACTGTTCACTATAACATGCACTGACCACCAAGGGACAGATGCTCCGACTGGTAGGTTAGCTTGTTGTTGGGGTCTGGCCAATCGGGACTGAGCGAGATGGGCCGGACACGCCCTGGAGCCCTCCTTTGCTCCCTCCCTGGCTGGCCACGATCCCGCGTTCCTCCCCAGCCCTGATTATGCACCAATGGGGTCCCTTGGCCTGGCCTGCATTCTCTCGCAATCCAGGAACCCTCAGTAAATGTTGGAGACGCGGTTTCAGGACGATCCCGCAATCCAGGCCTAAGGACCCCACTGGTGCACAAATTCATGCACCGGGCCTCTAGTAAATAAATAAAAATCAAGTGCCACATGTTAGAATGCAGTGGGTGGAGAACACAGCATCATCTTTTACAATATCCCTGCCATAGGTAATAACTTAAATCTCATTAAAGGAAAAAAATCAGATAAACCCAAACTGAGAACCATTCTACAAATTAAATCATTGGTAACTTTAAAGTATTATAATCATAACAAAGTAACCCAGACTAAAGACACATGATAATGAACAATATGTATGACCTACAAATCTGATTGGGGTCTTTTTGCAAAAAAAAACTTTAATTGTGGGAAAACAAGAATATAAAAAAGTTGAAGCACACAACCAGCCAACGTTACCTTATTGACATTAACAAAATAATACACCCAAGGACAGCCAAAATGTGCATTCTTTTCAAATGAATAAAGAATATTCACCAACTTCAATATTCATAATCATATGTTGGGCCTTATCACAAGTGTCAATAAATTTTAAAAGACTGAAATTATACAACATACAATTCTCTGAATACAATAATTAAATATCAATGGCAAAAAGATATCTGGAAATTATTTAATTATTAAGAAACTGAGCAAAGCACTTCTAATTAATTCATGGGTCAAAAAGAAATCACAAAGGAAGGTAAGAAGTTCAGAGCTTCAAATGCTTACATAAAAAATAAAGAAAAGCCTAGCCTGTGTGGCTAATTGTTGAGTATTAACCTATGAACCAGGAGATTACAATTCAATTCCCAGTCAGGGCATATGCCCAGGTTGCAGGTTCAATCCCTGTAGGGGGCATGCAGAAGGCAGCCAAAGAGTGATTCTATCTCAGTCTATCTCTCTTCCTCTCCCTTCCTCTCTGAAATAAAAATATATTTAAAAACGAGAGAGAGAGAGAGAGAGAGAGAGAGAGAGAGAGAGAGAGAGAGAGAGAGAGAAAGAAAGAAAAATCCAAGAATCATCTAACATTCTATTTCAAAAAGCTAGGAAAGGGGCAACTCTTTTAAAAAGTAGGAAGAAGAAAACAGTAAAGATGAAAACTAAAATAAACAACAGTGAAAAATAAATATAACCTAAACCTATTTCTTTGAAGAGATCAGTAAAATTGATAAATATCTTCCCAGACTAATGAGGAAAACAATTACCACTATTAGGAATAAGAAAGAAGAAATTATAGATTCATCTTTTACCATAAAGTATAAAATATTATTTAGAACTTTGTTCAACTAAACAAAACAAAATGGACAAACTCCTTAAAAAATATAACTTATCAAAAACAGTTCAAGAAAAATATTTAAAATCTGAGTAGCTTTATATGGGTTTTAAAAATTTAATTTGTAATTAAAAACTTTCCCTCAAAGAAAACAGCCCCATATTACCTGAATGGTAAAACATATAAAATATCTAAGGTAGAAATAATACCAATCTTACACAAACACTTTCAGAACAGAGGAGGAAATACTTCTTATCCCATTTATACTGAAGCCAGTATACTGGAAACAAAGATATTACAAGAAAAGAAAACTAATATACAACTTATACAAATGATGACACATCATGACCAAGTTCGGTTTATCTCAAAAAAAGCAAGATTGAAGCACCGAACAGACTCAAATTACAGAGGGAAGGCTTAGAGTGTTGGGGCGGGGGGTGGGGGGGGGGGGTAGATCAACCTAAGGATTTGTATGCATAAGCACACCAATGGACACAAGACAATGAATGTGGGGAGGGGTGGATGAGGGCATGAGACAGGGGGGAGGGGAGGCTGGGGGAAGGTCAATGGGGGGGAAAAGGATATATATGTACTAATATATGTAATACTTTGAACAATAAAATAAAAAATTTAAAAAAGAAAGGTTGATTTCATATTTGAAAATCAATAAAATTCACTATATTAAGATAGTAAAGGAAAAAAATCGTATGATCACCTAATAGATGGAGAAAGAGCATTTGATAAAGTTATATACACCCATTTATTTTTTCTTAATTTTCAGCAAACGAGAAAACTTCTTCAACCTAATAAAGATCATGTATTAAAAACCTACAAATTACAGCGGGAAGGCTGGGGAGGGTTGGTGGAAGGGGAAGGTAAGAGATCAACTGAAGGACTTGTATGCATGCATATAAGCATAACCAAGGTATGCAAGATACTGGGGGGTAGGGGAGACCACGGTAAAGTCAATAGGGAAAAAAAGGAGACATATGTATTATAGTTAAGCGGTAAAATAAAATTTAAAAAGAAGGAAAAAACCTACAGATTAAGTAATTCTTAATGATAAAAAACTGAATGCTGTCCCCTAAAGATCAGGAACATGGCAAAGATGTGTACTCTTACCACTTCCATTCAACATTGTACTGGAGGCCCTATTCAGTGCCCAATCAAAACCCAATTGGTTCTAAAGAAACTGAAAGGTTGATTCTACATTTTTATATGAAAATGCAAACAACCTAGACAATCACAACTGTCTTTCAAGGAATAACAAAATTAAAACTTAGACTATATAGATAGGTACCTTGTTATTAACTTAATTAGGGTAGTCCTAAGCTGGTCTTTACTAAAAACTTAAGGGGCCAAAGAGCCACATGTGGCTTGGGAGCCTCAGTTTGCCAACCACTGCCCTAAGCCCTTGATTACTAAGCACCTAAGTGCCTAATCATGTGCCTTATATGAAACCACCAATCAGCGCCCGCCAAGTACCTAAGCCCCATCCCTTCCCAATCCTCCTCTCAAAAGGCGTGTGCACCTCTGCACGTGTTGCTGGTCTCCCCTTGCGAGAGAGCCCAGCTGGTCCTTCTTCTCTAATAAACCCTGTAGTCCTGGTTTTTAGCCCTCTGTCTCATCTTTCAGTTAACTTCTATTAAAATGTACAAAAATGACTTGTACAAGAATGTTCACAGCAGCTTTATTCATAAAGTTTGAGAACTAATAAATAATCATGTAACAGAAAGTAAATAAACAAAATTTAGGATGTTAATAAAATATCAATCAACAATGAAAAGAAATGAAATACTTGCTGATACACTCAACCAACATGGATAAACGGCAAAAACATTAATTATTCTGAGCAAAAGCCAGACATAAGAGGTACTAATGATTCCATTTTCATGAAGTTCTCAAGTGACAACTAATCTATGGTAGGGGGAGAGGGAGAGGCAGAGGTATGGATCAAAACACTTGTTGTGGAGGGGGTTAACCAGAAAAAAAAACAAAAAAAAACAAGGAAATCTTCTAAGACAATGGAAATATTCTATATCTTTATGAGCTATGGGTTATACAAGTTTAAGCAGTTGTCAAAACTATAACTTAGGATCTGAAAGCATTCCACTTAAAACTTCCCTCATTTAAAAAAAATGTATTTTCACTCAAAAAGTGTTTAATTGCCTACAAGAGCCCAGGTACTGCAATAAAAAGTTAAAAGAGAGGCTCCAGAAAAGAGACCTTATAGTTTTGCAAGCAAAGAAAAGCAAAGTAAGTTAGCTACAATAATGACACTCCCATAAAAAAGAAAGCTTTTAAACTGAAAAGTGAAAATGGTATATTGCCAAACAAACAATAGTATAGGTACATAAAACATGTATAGAAGCAATAGGAAAAGTAATAGTAATTTGATGTGCTCAAAGGGCGAAATAAGGAGAGGTGCTTGAATTACTAGTGTAAGGAGCTGGATAACATGAGATGGCTCTTTCAGCCCACACAAAAGTGTACATTTTAGATGTTTGGCAACAAGAAACCTCCAAAGAAGTTTTAGTATAGGAGTGAGAAATAAAAATCTCATTTTGGAAAGATCACTATAGAAACTGTATGAAATATAGATCGGATAAGGCTCAGGCTACATTCAGTCTAATAAAAAGGGTATTGTAATGTATGAACGACTTCATCCAATAACAGCAGAACACACATTCTTCTCCAGCTCACATGGAGCGTTCACCACATTCAGGGCCATAAAACACCTCAACAAATTTAAAAGAACAGAAAACATACTATGTATGCTTCCAACCCATAATGGAATTGAATTAGTAATCAATAACAGAAAAACAGCTGGAAGATCCAAACATATTTGGAGATTAAACAACATATAGCTCAAAAAATCTCAGGAGAGGATTTTATGAATTTGACCTGATAGGCAAGGGAAGCAAATAAATAAATAAATAAATAGGACTGTATCAAACTGAAAAGCTTCTACACAGAAAAAGAAACTGTCAAAAACAAAAAGGCAATCAACTGATTGGGAGAAGATATTTGCAAATGACACATCCCAATAAAGGGGTTAATGTTCAAAATATATAAAGAACTTATACAACAACAACAAAAAATCAGTCAACAAAACAAAAGGGCAACCAACTGAATAGGAGAAAATATTTACAAACATGAGCTCTGACAACAGGTTAATAGACAAAATATATAAAGAACTCCATACAACTCAACCCCAAACAATCTATACTAATAATCTATACTAATAAAAGGGTAATATGCTAATTAGACCAAGTCGACCAGACATCTTCCGGTCATCCAGTCCTCCTTCTGGACAAAGCCATGGTGGCGGGGCTGAGGCAGAGGCGGTTAGGGGCAATCAGGCAGGCAGGCAGGTGAGCAGTTGGGAGCCAGTAATCTTGGATTGTGAGAGGAATGTCCGACTGCCGGTTTAGGATATAAACCGGCAGTCAGATATCCCCTGAGAAGTCCAGATTAGAGAGGGTACAGGCCAGGCTAAGAGACACACACCCCCATGTATGAATTTTGTGCACCAGGCCTCCAGTCCTATATAATAAAAGCCTAATATGCTAAGTATCTAGTCGATAAGTCAGCCGTTCAACCAATCAAAGCATAACATGTTCATGATATGCTAAAGTCACTCAACTGCTTGCTATGACGTGCACTGACCACCAGGGGATAGACCAGTCACTATGATGTGCACTGACCATCAGGAGGCAGATGCTCCAACAAATAGGTTAGCTTGCTGATGAGGTCTGTCCAATCGGGACTGAGCAAGACAGGCCAGACACCCCCTGGAGCCCTCCTGTGGTTCTCCCAGCTGGCCAACCTCCCGTGTCCCTCCCTAGCCCCATTTGTGCACCAGTGGGGTCCCTTGGCCTGGCCTGCATCTTCTCGAAATCCGGGTCCCCTTGAGGGATGTTGGAGAGCCGGTTTCAGCCCAATCCCAGGCCGAAGAACCCAACTGGTGCACAAATTAATGCACCAGGCATAAACACCTTCTCCCAAGAATACATACAGCCCGAACTGGTTTGGCTTGGTGGATAGAGCAATGGCCTGTGGACTGAAGGATCCTAGGTTCAATTCCAGTCAAGGACATGTACCTTGGTTGTGGGCACATCCTCAGTAGGGGGTGTGCAGGAGGCACCTGATCGATGTTTCTAACTCTCTATCCCTCTCCCTTCTGTCTGTAAAAAAAAAAAAAAAAATCAATAAAATATATTTTAAAAATAAAATAAAAAAGAATACATACAAATGGCCAACATTTGAAAAGATGCTCAACTTCATTAGCTTTTAGGGAAATGCAAATCAAAACTATAATGAGCTACCACCTCACATCTGAGAATGGCTATTATCAATAAGACAAATATAATAACAAGTGTTGGAGAGGCTGTGGAGGGAGAAAAGGAGCCATCATTCACTGCTGGCAGGAATGTAACCTGGTTACAACCACTACGAAAAACAGCCTGGCGGTTCCTCAAAAAATAAAGAATAATGTTACCATAGGGCACAGCAATCCCTTTCCTGAGTATCTACCTGAGAAACTAAAAAACGTTTATTTGCAAAGATACATGCATCTCTATGATCGATGCAGCATTAGTCTCAGTGGCCAAGATATAGAAACAACTAGTGTCCTTTGACAGAGTATTGGATAAAGAAGATGTGGTACATATACACAATGGAATACTACTCAGCTATAAGGAAAGATGAAACACTGCCATTTGCAATAATATGGACCTTGAGACTATCATGCTGAACAGACAGAAAAAGTCAAGAACCATATGATTTCACTCAAATGTGAGATATACTGGTAACACGGAAAACAAATGACCAAAAGGGACAAATATACAAACACTAACAGACACAGACAACAGTAGGGTGCTTATCAGAGGGGGAGGAGGTGGTGAAGAGGTAACAAAGGGTAATTTGGGTCAAATACATGATGATAGATGGAGGTCCGACTTTGGGTGGTGAACACACAATGCAATATGGAGATGTATCATAGAATAGTACACCTGATAAATCTACACAATGGAATACTATGCTGCCATAAAAAAGAAGGAATTCTCATCATTTGCAGCAACCTGGATAGAAATGGAGAACATTATGCTGAGTGAAATAAGCCAGTCAATGAAAGAGAAATACCACATGACCTCACTCATTTATGGATAACAAAGAACATTATAAACTGATGAACCAAAAGATAGATATAGAGACAGTAAAGCAACAAGCAGACTGTCAAATTACAGTGGGGAGGAGAGGGAGATCTGGGGGAGATAAGAGATCAACCGAAGGACTTGTATACATGCATATAAGTACAACCAATGGACAGAAAACTCTGGGGAGGGACGGTATGTACGGGGAGGGGGGGCCAATGTCAAAATATGTACACAGATAATAATTTAGTAAAAAAAAAATAAAAAATAAAAAATAAAAGAATTGTACACCTGAAACTTATATAATCTTATTAGCCAATGTCACCACAATAACTTTAATTTAAAAAGAAATTGCAGGAGAAATGAGAAGATATGCGGAACCAAATAAAAACAAAAATACAACTTATCAAAATTTGTGGAACACAATGAAGCGATGCTTAGAGGAAAATTTATAGCATTGAATACATGTATTAGAAAAGAAGACCTAGGAGAAACTAGTAAAGATGGCAGCACAGGTAAACATGGTATTTGCTGCCTCCACAACCACATCAAAATGTACAACTAAAATACAGAACAGCCATCAATCCTAACCTCTAGAAATCTAGCTGAGTGGAAGTCCTACAACTAGGGAACTATAACAGAAGCACATCAAGATGGTAGGAAAGGCAGAGACACAGGGTGGAATCGTGGAACCAGCTGATCCCACACCCAGTGCAGCAGTATAAAACTGGGAAAGATCTCGGATATGGAGGTTTCTCTAATGAGTGAAGGTTCTCGGTCCCACATCAGGTCCCCCAGCCCAGGTTGTCAGTGCCAGGAAGAGAAGCACCCACAACTTCTGGCTGGGGGAAAAAACCAAAACAGTAGGAATGTTGGTTGAGTAACATAGAGGCTATGGGAATCCCAGGCACTTCCTCTAAAAGGACCCACACTCGGACTTATTTGCACTCACTCCCTCCGAGCTTCAGTGCTGGGGCAGCAGCTTGGAGGTACCTGGGACATTCAGGGAGGAACTAACTTGTCTGGAACCAGGGTGGGAGCTGGAGAGACAGCTTTCTCCCAGACAGCAGTTTTCACACAGGCCATTATTCCTTTGCTGAGCCTTCCCCACCACAGAGCCAATAGGTTGTACAATATCTAAATTTCCATCATCTGGGCTCACATTTTTTGCTTCACCTTAGCAATTCCCTGAACCTCTGTTTCTCCCTACTTGCAGGCTAATCCAAGCCATTTCCAGTGGTTTTTCCATACAACTGGTCTCTCTTGCCTCATGCTTTGGACTTTTCTAAAATTTCTCCAATAAGCAGCAACTGGCATCAGAGTGCCTCATACTTCTCAATAAGTGGCCCAGGGACTGGCACCGGAGACAGCTACTCTGGTTCAGAACGTAACCTCTTCTGGGCACATCCAAGCTCAATCTAAGTAGAAGCCATCTGCAGATTGCTCTGTAGCCCATGCTGGGTGGCACAGGGCAGGGCACAGGTTGAGGCTGCCTTTGTACCTCCAGGGAGGCCCCAGAGCCAATGCAACCGGTGGTCAGCTTCAACCATACCAGATTACAATCCTACCACCTCTACAAGTGACACACTCAAAGAGCAGACTCAGTGAGCACCAAAGCCTCATTGAAGCAAGTTCTGCTCCATAAGGTCAGCTCCTGCACAGCGAGTCTTCTGCTATAGTTACAGCTAATCTTCGCAACCGATTGGCCTGGAGAAGGGGGGGTATTAATTCCTCCCACTGACACTAGCATCAATCAAGACTCAATTACAATAGGACAGTGCACAGAGCTCACACAAGGGCAACCCAAGAATGCCTTGCTCAGGTAACTGGAGAGGCTGAGCCACTGGGCCTTACAGGACACCTAATACACAAGGTGACTACCAATTCCAGGAGACATAGCAGATCTGCCTAATACATAGAAACAAACATGGAGAAGCAGTCAAAATGTAGAGACTAAAAACATGTCACAAAAGAAAGAACAGGATAAATCTCCAGAAAAAGAACTAAATGAAATGGAAGCAAGAAAATTACTAGACACGGAGTATAAATAATGGTTATAAGGTTGCTCAAGGAACTTAATAAGAACTTCAAGAAACTTAGTGAGAACATCAACAGCATAAAAAGAAGCAATCAGAAATGAAGCATGCACTAACTTAATAAAGAATAATTTACAGGAGATCAACAATAGAGTAGAGGGCGCTGAGAATTAAATTGAGAATTTGAATATAAGGAACAAAAAACAGCCAATCAGAACAGCAAAAAGAATCCAAAATTATGAAGATAGTGTAAGGAGCCTCTAGGACAACTTCAAGGGTACCAACATTTGCATTATGGCAGTGCCAGAAGAAGACAGGGACAAAGAAATTGAAAATCTATTTGAAAAAAAAATGATGAAGAAAACTTCCCCTCCCTGGTTAAAAAAATAGACAGATAAGTCCAGGAAGCATAGAGAGCCCCAAACAAGATGAATCCAAAGAGGCCCACACCAAGACACATCATAATTAAAATGCCAAAGGTTAAAGACAAAGAGAGAATCTTAAAGCAGCAAGAGAAAACAAGTTAGTTACCTACAAGGGAGCACCCATATGACTTTTGGCAGATTTCTCAACACAAACTTCGCAGGCCAGAGGGAGTGGCAAAAAATATTCAAAGTGATGAATAACAAAGATTTACAACCAAGATTACCCATCAAAGCTATCATTTAGAATTGAAGATCAGATAAAGAGCTTTACAGACAAGAATAAGCTAAAGGAGTTCAACGTCACCAGACCAATATTATATTAACTGTTAAATGGTCTTCTTTAAGAAGAAAAAAAATTTTTTAAGAACAAAAATATATACACTAATAATAGCTTAGGTGGCATCACACCCTCATGTCATCACAAGATGGTCACGCATACAGTGAAGGTGGGGCCCAGTGGCCGCTCGGTACAGTGAGGTCTCGGGGTCCCATGGCTCAGTGTGGCATAGAAGAGGCTGATCCTAGCACTCTGCCAGCTTTCGCAGAGCAGGCAGGTCCCAGTGGAGGAGGTGGTCACGGCAGGGGAAGGCAGTTGTGGGTGATCAGGCCAGCTAGGGAAGGCAGTTGAGGGCAATCAGACCCCAGCAGGGGAAGGTAGTTGGGGACCATCAAGCCGGCAGAAAAGGGAAGTTGTAGGCAATCAGGCTGGTAGGCTAGGGCAGTTGTGGGCAATCGGGCCAGCAGAGTTGAGAAGTTGTGGGCGATCTGTCCAGAAGGGGAGGGCAGTTAAGGGGTCAATCAGGCCAGCAGTGGAGCAGATATGGGACGATCAAGCTGGCAGGGAGGCAAGTGGTTAAAAGGCAGCAGTCCCGGATTGTGAGAGGGATGTCCGAGGGGTCCCAGATTGGAGAGGGTGCAGGCCAGGCTAAGAGACACTCCTCTACCCCTGCAAAAATTTCGTGCACCAGGTCTCTAGTGAACAACAAAATGGCAATAAATACATATCTACCAATAATTGAATATAAAATAAATGAATAAGCAGAACAGAAACAGATTCAGATATAGAGAACATCTTAACAGTTGCCAAATGGGTGGGAGGGTAATGGGTAAAAAGGGTGAAGGGATTTAGAAATACAAATTAGTAGTTATACTATAGTCATGGGTGTATAAGTATAATATAGGTAACACAGTTAATAATATTCTAATAACTATGTATGATGTCAGATGGATGAGATTTATCAAATAATCACTTAATAAATTTTATAATGTCTAATCACTGGGGTATACACCTGAAATAATATAATATTTTATGTAAACTATAATTGAAAAAATAAAAAATGAAGATTAAGAAGAAGAAAAAAGATCTGAAATAAGATCTAAAATCAATCATCTAAACTTCCACCTTAGAAATCAGGGGGAAAAGAGCAAATCAAATTGAAAAAATGCAAAAGAAATAATAAAAATTAGAGCAGAAATCAATGAAATTGAAAACTGGAAATCAAGACTGAAAAACAAAAGCTGGTTCTTTCTAAATATATATGAAATGACTAAGCTCTTCTGGGAAGAGAGGAAATGGGAAACTGTTGTTCAGTGGGTATAGAATTCAGTTTTGCAAGATGAAATGGTCTAGACGTGTTTTATCTGTATTTTAAAAAAGGGCAACAAGACGCTAACTAGCCAGGCTTAAAAAAAAAAAAAAAAAAAAGGCAGCAAGTCTCTACTCAGGCTAAGAAAAAAAGAGAGGACATATAAGCAATTAATATAAAAAATGAAAGTGGAAAAATGAAACTAGATCACCAACTTACACCATACACAAAAACAAATTCAAAATGGCTAAATGACTTAAATGTAAGACGGGAAACCAAAAAAATCCTACAAAACTCCATAGGCAGCAAAATAGAAGACATATGTCATAGCAATATCTTTACAGACACAGCTCCTAGGGCAGTGGTCGGCAAACGCGGCTCGTAAGCCACATGCAGCTTGCGTGCCGCAGTTTGCCGCTCTGTTGACTAATGAGTTTGCTGACCACTGTCCTAGGGCAATGGAGACTAAGGAGAAAATAAACAAAAGGGACTACATCAAAATAAAAAACTTCTGCACAGCAAAGGCAGCCATCAACAAAACAAGAAAGCCCACTGAATGGGTCAACATATTTGCCAATACTATTTCAGATAAGGGTTTAATCTCCAAAATCTACAGGGAACTCATACAACTTAACAAAAGGCAGATAAACAATCCAATCAAAAAATGGGCAAAGGACCTAAATAGACACTTTTCTAAAGAGGACATACAGAAGGCCGAGGGACATATGAAAACATACTCAAAGTCACTAATCATCCAAGAGATGCAAATCAAAACGACAATGAGATACCATCTCACACCTGTCAGAATGGCTATCATCAACAAATCAACAAAGAACAAGTACTGGTGAGGATGCGGAGAAAAAGGAACCCTTGTACACTGCTGGTGGGAATGCAGACTGGTGCAGCCACTGTGGAGAACAGTATGGAGTTTACTTGAAAAGTTAAAAATGGGCCGAAACTGGTTTGGCTCAATGGATAGAGCGTCGGCTTGGGGACTGAAGGGTCCCGGGTTCGATTCCGGTCAAGGGCATGTACCTTGGTTGCGGGCATATCCCCAGTAGGGGGTGTGTAAGAGGTAGCTGATCGATGACTCTCTCTCATCGATGTTTCTAACTCTCTCTCTCCCTTCCTCTCTGTACAAAATCAATAAAATATATTTTTAAAAAAAGAAAGAAAAGTTAAAAATGGAACTTCCATTTGACTCAGTAATCTCACTTCTAGGAATATATCCAAAAAACCAGAAATACCTATCAGAAAGAATATATGCATCCCTATTTTCATAGCAGCACAATTTATAATAGCTATGATTTGGAAACAGCCTAAGTGCCCATAGGCAGATTAGTGGATTAAAAAACTGTGGTACATCTACACAATGGAATACTACGCTGTTACAAAAAAAGAAATAACTTTTACCATTTGCAACAGCATGGATAGACCTGGAGAGCACTATGCTAAGCAAAATAAGCAGTTGGAGAAAGATAAATATCACATGATCTCATTCATATGTGGGATATAATCATCAACATAATCAGATGTACAAGAATAGATCCAGAGACAAATGGAAGGGGGGTGGGGTGTTAGCAACCAAAGGACCTGTATGCATGTATATTAGCATAACCAATGGACACAGACAGTGGTGGGGGTTTGCCCAGAATGGGAATGGCTGAGTGGGGAGGGTGTCAAGCGGGGGGGCGGGGGAGACATGTAAAATTCTAGACAATAAATAAATAAATAAATAAATAAATAAATAAATAAATAAATAAATAAATAAAATGAAAGTGGGGACACCACAACAGACTCCATGGAGATTGAAAGGATAATAAGGGACTACTATGAAGAATTCTATACTCACAAATTTGATAACCTAGATAAAACCTGATCAATTCCTTGGAAGATACAATTAGCCAAAACTCACTCAAGAAAAAAAAGATAATTTGTGTAGGCTTGTATCTGTAAAAGAAATTGAATCAGTAATTAAAACCTTCCAAAAAAGGAAATATCAGAGCATATGGACTCAGTGGTCAATTCTACCAAACATTTAAGAAAGACATTATACCAATTCTCTACAGTCTCTTCCAGAAGACGGCAACAGAGGGAACACTCCGAATTCGTTATAAGAATTCAGGATTACTCTAATATCAAAATCAAACAAAGGTATTACAAAAAAAACAAACAAACAAAAAAAAACTAGACCAATATAGCTCATGAACACAGATGCAAAAATCCTAAAAAAAATATTAGCAAATTGAATCCATAATGTATAAAAAGAATTATATACCACAACCAAGTGGAATTTATTCCAGCTATGCAAGGCCAGTTCAACATTCAAAAATCACATCAACCTATTGCAAAAAGAAAGGGCTATTGCAATGGGCTATGTAAAAATTGGTAAGCATATATACTAGAACACAACTATAAGCAGTTATCCATTTATTCACACTATGTGCCAACAAGTGGGATATAAGGGAAAATAAGACAAACTTCATGCTCTTGTAGAATTTACAGTCTATTAGAGAGAACACTGAAGAAGCAGTCACAAGCCCCTAAATCAGGGACTCAACCTAGACTGGCAGGGTGATGGTGAGGAAGCACTGAACAGGTTAAAAAACAGTGCGCGGTATGGCTGAGGAGAATATGATAAGCAGGATATATGGAGGTCATGAATCAAAAGAAAGAGTACAATTAAATGTGCTGAAAGGAATCCGGGTTTAATATCACAGAAAGAATAGAAAGGGATTGCATATGGTTATGGTTTTGCTGGTTGTCAGGTAAAATTAAAAATACAAGAAGGAAAAAACTTTATGGGTTCTTCTTACAAGGGTGCCTACAAAAGAATACCTTCAGTGATAAGCCATAATATCTGCAGTAAATATAGGAGACTAAAGATCTTAATATACTTTCAAAAGATTAAAAAATAAAGAAGGCAGGAATTGCTAAGTTATAGAATTTGAAGGAGTGCATGCTGTTTTTCTAATTATGCTCAAGTTTCAATCTTTCCACCCATTCAGGAAAAACTCAGAAGTTAAAACAAAATACTTTAAAAATTAAGCACTTAAAATTTAACCCACAGTAATCCTGATGAAGAAATAAATGTTATCCGGGAAAAGATAAGTTTCTAAAATATATGTAATACAAAAAGTTAATTTTGCATTTTCCAATATAATTTACGTTAATATTTAGTGTATCTATTTAAGAACACCAGTGTGAACTATTTAGCCATTAAACATTTTCTGCAAGTTCTTCAATGACTTGTAGTATTACTTAATACTAAACTATGTTTCTAATTATATGCTTAATATTTTATAAAGGAGTTACTTACAGGGACATTAAGTGCATACTGTAGTCCTTGAGGAAGTCTTTCATGTGTTTCCATCTGCTCTTCATCATTTTTCACTGTTTCCTCATGGACCATGAGTTCATCATGTGATATCATATCCTGTTGTCTCATTTCACTTTCTTGTAACACTTCATCTGAAGCCAGGATCTCCTGGTGGGGCAGGCTCCGATCCTGAAGCACCGAATCCTGCAGGTCCCCAGACACAGTGGACTGGCCAGACACTCCACCCATCACCACCATCGCCCGGGAAGACTGCATTTCGTCTATGCCGCCACATTTAAGAAACAATCCTTCCAGTTTGTCGTCAATGTTCATGCTTAAGTATAACTGCCTAGAAAAACCAAGTACGGTAACAAAGCATAACAAATTAGTTTTATATATCTACTTGATAATTTTTAATTCAAATTATGAAAGGTATATACTTAATAGAAAAACTTCACTTATATTTCAGTATTGCCTCCAATTTTTAAATTACCTAGTTAAGGCTAGTAGAGCAAAATACAAATTTTCATTTTTGTCTTAAAGGCATACTCTAATTTATTTTTATGAGCCTGACATTAAGCAAATAAGGAACGATGTATTTGTAATAGTCAAGGATTCATATCCTTTAGGATATTAAAATGTTTTATAAGAAGAAATGCATTCATTAAGAAATAAACTGACAAAAAATTATCAGGCAAGTCATAAAATAAACTTAGAAACAATAACTAAATATATAAGATAATAGTAGATTACAATAATCAAAGAGACAAACATTAAAACAGAAGTACCATATTTCATCTACCAAACTGGTAATAACTTAAAAAATTAAGTCCAATGTTGAGGTGGCTGACAAAAAGACACATCTACTGACAGTGGGAATATAAAATATAAACAATTTTCAAAGGCAATTTGGTCTATGTATCAAAAGTCATAAAACTGCACATGCTCTTTGAACCAGTGATTATACTCTTAGGAACCTATTCTGATGAAATCAGTAATGCATACAAAGATATACACGAAAAATCACTGCAATGTATATAACAGTGAAAAACTGCAAATGTACTACATATTCAACAAAAGAAAACTAATTAAATATATTCATACATATGCTTTAAAACTAAACTATAGTGATGGCTGCGCAACTCAATAAGTTTACTAAAAATCACTGAATTGTACATTTAAAACAGGTGAATTTTAATTTTATTGCATGTAAATTATATCTCAATAGGTTTTTCTTATAAATAAAGTCAGAATGGCTACCCTTGGAGGGGCTGCTGATAGGAGGCAGGAAGAGAAGGATGTCTGAGAGCTGGCAATGTTTTTTCTTGAGTTGAATGATGGTTGCACAGGTGTGCTCACTTTGTAAAATTGCAAGATGTACATCTGTGATATGTGCACATTCTGTCAGTTGTTACAGTACTTCAATAAAAAGTCTGTTGAAACAAAAAATCCATATAGTCATAAAAATATTCTGTAAAAATATTTTTAAATGTGGAGAAATATCCCAATATAAAGGGAATTGTGTGTTTGCATGTGTGAATGTGCACAGGTTTATCTAAAATATTAATATTAACATTACCAAAGGGTGGTGAAATTACCAGGTTTTTTTCTCAATTATATTTATCTCTAATTTGAAAACTTTCTATAATAAAAATTTTTATAAATGTTTTTAAATTTCTTAAAGTGTAATAAAAGTACTTTCATTACTATATAGTCAAGTAGTTGTACATGATTAAATAAATAGGTCATGATAAAAACTAGACACTATTATATTATCTTGTTTTCTCTATTATTATAGAAAAGTCAAGCAATATTAAGTCCACCCTTCTAACTCTGGTTGCTATAAATTCATATTCTATTGTGTTATTCTAGGAACTAACAACAATAATCATGAAATTCAAAGAAACATTTCAAAGAAGGTCAAAGCTTTGGTACAAAGCTTGTTTTCTTTAAAGTGACTTCTATCATCAGACTGTGTGAAATAAACATACATACCCTCCCCAAGGAGAAGGGACCATAATTAGTAAACACATTAACTGTGTTTCAGTTTAGTCATCTCTTTCCCAAATCAATAATCGTGACTGCCTTGGATCATAGCTTTCAGAGGTAAAATAAATAATCAGTTAAGTTCAAATACACTACTGAAATTTAAATACTATTTCTTTTACTAATGTTTTTATCTAGGGAGAAAACTTTACTTAATAAACAGCTAAAAATATATAATAGCAAAGTAAACAAATTAAAAATATAATTCATATTTGCCAATCTTATTTTCCCTGGTACCAGGTACTATCAGTCTAGATTACATAGAACAAAGGACCAAGAATCTCATTTCACTTTTTAAAATTATCTAAGTAGCAAACTTAAAATCTAAAGAAAATATATTTTAAATATACTACCAAATAACTGTTCTCTTCAAATATTCTATTATCACATTTCTTACAAGATAAATTATCCTATGATTATGTGAAACTTAAGTTCTTTAGGGCTAGAATTTGCTTGTTTTGGACATTTCTTTGGAAATCCTTACCAAATAAATTATATTCTTCTAATCTATTTACTGTTTTCTTAAAGAATTAGGGAAGCCCCTAACTTAAGAAGGACTTATATATACAGTTGCTGCTACAGTTGTTAGTGCTACACAGTTATTGTTTTTTTAAGGAGATTTTTGGCTCAACCTATGAACCAGGAGGTCATGGTTAGATTGCCAGTCAGGGCACATGCTCGGATTGCTTACTCAATCCCCAGTAGGGGGTGTGCAGGAGGCAGCCGAGCAATTCGTTCTCATCGTTGATGTTTTTATCTCTCTCTCTCCCTCTCCCTTCCTCTCTGAAATCAATAAAAATATTTTTAAATAAATTAATTAAAATTAAAAGGGAGCTTTTTAAAATATAGAAGCTGTAGAAGAAAAGATGATTAGATTATCAATTTAGAGAAACTGACTTAGGACAGAACTTAGTTTTTAAACAAAAGTGGCCAAAGTTGAAGCTGACTTGTTAAGCCAACACAAGGTCCCCACTTCCCTAAAACAGTAGTACCCAACTCCAATGTTACTGGTCACATACCTCATCAATTTTTTTAAATTTAGCATATCCTAATACATCTGACCTGTGTGCAACACAGGGGTAGGAGTACTGACTCCCTTCATATAACTTTTAATTCCCCCAAAAACTTACTAGTCCCTTGGTATCCTTACGGGATTGATTCCGGGACCCCTGTTCAATACCAAAATTTGAGGATGCTCAAGACCTTATAATAAAATGGTGTAGAATAATGCATACAGTAGACCCTTGGCATCCACAAATTCCCAACTGAGGATCAAAATTAAGTTTTTGAGGGTTAAAACTTATTTCAATTTATAGTTGGCTGAATCCACAGGTGTGAAACCTGGAAATACAGAGAGTCACTGTATATTTATTGGGGGAAATTTGCATATAAGTGGACCCACACAGTTCAAACCCATGTTGTCCAAGGGTCAACTGCATATGCATACTATTTTAAACTATACTCCTATAACATTGTGTTAATATATAATGTCCACATCAACAAACACAAATATATAATACATATATATACTATATTTTTTTCCTTCTTTTTTTTTTTTTTATTCACCTTATCCTAACATCAAATCAAAACAATTAGAATTGAGGAAGTCAAAGTACTTTGAAGACAGAGAATATTTTGGGGGAAAAGGCAGGTTTGCATAAGTGCCAAAGTAAGGGACTTAGAACAGGAAGACAGCAAACCTCAACAGAAGTAGTAAATGGAAGGGGAAATAGAAATACTATAAATGGAAGACAAACTTGACTTCTGTGAAAATTTTCTTGGAAACAGGCCATAGACACAGAAAAAAAAAATTCTCTCTTCTTTTTTTACATATGGTTTCTTATTCCTATGACCATATTGGCTTATCCTATATTTTTAAGACAATTTCCCTGGAATACCAGCAAATACTAAGATAACACAGATTTCAATATCAATGAACAATGCTCCGATGAGGTTTTAAACTAAGTCTTAGAAAGATCTATCAAAATGAAAACTACATGTACCCCTGACCCAGCAACCTCACTGCTAGAAATACATACAATACTATGGGCTTATTCATGAAAATTAGCCAAAGATATATGTACAACCCTTTAGTAGGAAAAGATTGGAGGCAACCTAAGCATCCACTGCCAAGACTTATTATTATTCAACCATACAATGGCATGCACACAGCCATTAAAAGGAATCTTACAGCGGGGACGGGGGCAGGCCAGAAGGGGCCAATGGGGGGGAAAGTGGGACATATGTAATACTTTCAACAATAAAGAATTATTTAAAAAAAAAAAAAAAAAAAAAAAAAAGGAAGGTGGTTGCTATATGTGCTGAAAAAAGGTTCTCCAAGATATATTAAGTGAAAAAAATCCAGGAGAAGAAACAGACAAATAGCATGACCCACGCTTGTATCACATACCTCAGTGTCTGGACAGGGTAGACTGAACAGAAAATGAAACAAGGCTCTCAAACAAAGTTAATTTCACCAACGCTATAGTAAAAGGGAAAAGTACAAAGCTACACCAAGAGAAATGACAAAGGACAAAGTTATTGTCCTTAACTTTCCCCCTCTAACTCCTAATGACCTTAGTCAAAGAGCTCATGTGCTTCATAGAACATTCAAAAATCCAAACACAGCAAAAGGTCCGATGCTCAAAATTTAACACAAGGTACTTCCCTTTTCTAATTTCAATATTTTTAGGGAGGCCCAGGCAAATGAAAAGAAAACTCATGTAATCAATACACATTTAGATGTGAATAGTTAAACGTCTTTTCCTGATAAACCTTCAAAAAGAGCCAAATGTTTTTTGACCCAAATGTCTATAGATAATAGAAATTCAGGATTTAGGGATATTATATGGGAGAGAGGAAAAAAGAAATAATGCTTCTTTTAAATCATGTCACCTACATAAGAGTGCACTAGAAGATGCAAAGAAATAATCTGCATTCCCAGGAGCTGCTGGCCCGCAGGGGGAAAGGACGAGGGGGAGGAATAAGTCACCCTGAGCTTCTTGCGATGACCCACTATCTTGTAAGTGAAAGGACCTTGGGCAGCTGGCAATGGTGTACAACAGCAGAACTGTTAACAACCAAAACAGGATAAAAAATTAAGTCCAAAGGTTAATTCAACTAAAGGTGGGCTGGTACTCCTGGAGTTTCAAGTTAACCACAACAAGGATTACTAACAAGAACAGGAGAGGAGAGAGAAAGGATGGGGTCCACCTTGGGCCAATTTCTGCTAAATGCACCTTCTAACTCAACATTATTTCCCCTTTCCGAGTTTTTTCTTCCTCACCTCCAGCCCTCTGCCAGAGAAGCCAAAAGGTATGGCAACAGAGATACTGAGGGGGCCACAACACAGCTTCCTGCTCAATTCAATTCCCACCCTCCCTCTCACACCCTTTCCCAGTAAAGATGTTTGGTTCAGCTATGTAAAAGTAATCCGAATTGTGGTGGGTTAGGAAACCCCGTCATTGTTGTGAATTACCAACCCTCTCTCTCTCCTGCCTCCCAGAAGAAACAGCTTACTCTTCTTGTTGTCACTGTCTAATAATTTAATGCTTCTAATCAACTACATATGTGCAATTAGAAACTAAGCTTCACAGAAATAGAGTAAAGAAACTTTGAGCCGGAGCTTTTCATAAGGAATTAAACACATGGACTTTTAATACAAGCAGTTGCAAACAATTACCTCCTAAACTGAGGGGACTGTCAGGCTTGTTTTCAGAGGACAAAGTAAACAGAAGCATAACAGATGGACAAGTTGGGCATTAATATTCATTTTTAATCAAGTACACAAGGCACTTAAAGTGCTTACTGAGTTCTTTTTTTTTTTTATAACAGCTCTATGCAATTAATAAGAAAATATTTTTCCACATTTGTTAATAGGCTTCAGTCTATTATAAAATTCAGAGATTATCATAATCTGGAAAGCACTATGCTGAGTACATTTATGTATCTTACTTCACTTAGTATTTACAACACTCAAGACAGTAAGGGTACATCCCCATGTAACCATAAGAAAGGAAAGCAAAAACTAGGCATATTCTGCATTTCAATTATTCATCACCAAAGTCTTCTAAAACAATGTAACAAGAAAATAGTGGCACTTAGAAATATTAAAATATCAAATTTATGGCAACTCAAAATGTTTCAAGGCACAATTACACTTTATCTTAAAAAGAAGCTGGGGGAGGGAGGTGTAGAAAGGTCCAAGTAAAAAAGAACCCTATATTCTACTGGATCTAGTTGTTTCATCCATCACATTTTATGTTAACAATTCAAACATTAATATGAAAAATACTTCCTCTATTAGAAAACTATGAATTTTCTACAATTTTGTATAATATAAGAAATATCAAAAATACTTCTTAAAACAAATTCTTGCTCAAGCAAGTGTGGCTCATGTGGTTAGTGTGTCATCCCATGCACCAGAAGGTCAAGGGTTCGATTCCGGGTCAGGGCACATACCTAGGCTGCGGTTCAATCCCCAGTCGGGGTGTGTACGGGCATATACAAGTATATACAAGAGGCAACCAATTGATGTATCTCTCACATTGGTGTTGGTTGGAGTGTCATCCTGTGCACCAAGGTGGCAGGACTGATTCCTGTTCAGGGCACATACCCAAGTTTCCGGTTTGATCCCAAGTCAGAGCACATGCAACAGATCGGGTGTGTGTGTGTGTGTGTGTGTGTGTGTGTGTGTCTTTCTCTAAAATCAATTTTTTTTAAAAGAAATTAGTTTCCCTGGAAAATTTAATGTAAGTATATATGTGTTGATGACAGGTAGATAAAAATACAATACCCTATTATAGCAAAAGGGTTAAAGAAGAAAACAATTTCCCACCTAAATTTCTTAAAGTTACAGAGTAAACATTTTTCTGTGCTGAACAAAACTTAAAATCTAAAATAATAATAATATAATACAACAATTTTCTCTTAACACTGTTTTTTCAGAGAAAAAATAAATCCCCAGTTTCTACCAGATATAAATACCAAAATATTAAAAAAAAACCCATTGCACAAACTCAACATAAAATCTTAGCATCCAAAAACTGGTTTCGTATTTGAAAATTTTACTTATTCATGATAATGAAAAACAAGTACTGAAGTTACCTGTTACTAAGGTAAAAATGAAGACTTCAAGGAAAGGAATTCTGTACAGTTGAAAAAGAAATCATGGTTGAATTTCTACCTTTCATAAGCTTCAGTGACCCTCAATACCACCTTAACCACTTATGCCATCCGATTCCTAAAAAATAAACACAATGAACAAAACACATTACTTATGGAGGAAAAAAATAGTGTACAAATACAAAATGGAGAAATTGGTACCAATAATGAAGTAATCACTCTTTGTAAATGATAAGCTATGCCTGAATGACCAGTGCGATTACTTCTTTTAAGTCTGAAACTGGGAAAATATAAATAGTAATAATTTGGGATATAACCCTGACCTTATAAAAAATAACTTGCCTAGATCTGGAGTTTACAGAGTCAGAGATATAAGACATGGAAGGAAATTCAGAGGATTACAGAACTAAAAGGTTAGAAAAAAGAAAACAAAGATTAAGAAACCACATAATAACACTATTCATATCTGCTCTGTAATGTCTGTGAAGTGAAGCAGCACACATAATACCAAACCTTACAAATAATAAAACTAGTCATGTACAGAATGCATGTGTAATCACAATAATAAAAAAATCTAGCTTCAGAAACATAATCAGCAAGATTATCTTTGACAGGAAAAGCTGACAAAAAATGAGAGTAATCATAGAAACTGTATACCATATAAAAAAAAATATAAAACCAAGGCATATGCTATAAACAAGAAGAAAACTGACAGTATTTTTATAGAGAGACTTGAGATAGCAATTAGTTTTGATAAATTTGTTTAGTAAAAGACTAAAGAGTTTATGGAACTTACTATCACAGAGGTATTTAAAAATACTGGGTTCCTATTTATCAAGAATAATTCATACATACTCCTTCACAGGAAGCTTGGAGACCAGATAATATATGAATTTTATTTTATTACTCTAATTTTACAATGGTGCAAAGGCAAGAAAAGTCTTTCTCACCTAGAACCGGTAATAATTCCATCTTTGAATTTTAGAAAGTATAATACCAATTCACTTTTCAAAAAACATTTCAACATTGTGTCCTATTTAAAAACTTTAAATTGTGATAGAGCTATTCACCCTCAGTACCCTTCTATTTCAGAATTTTTTGGAATATTCTTGCATGTCTATTTTCCAGATAAAGCTTTATCCCAAAATAAAATTTCTTTTCTTGCTGGAGGATCCAAGATGGCTGCTCGGGTAGACACCTAGCCGCAGCAGCTCACAACAATTTCAATGGAATACAACTAAAATGTAGAGTGGACATTGCCCAGAGCTACAGGTAGTCGACTGACTGAAAACTCTACAATAGGAAGGAGGGAGAAAACCAGAAGGAAAATCAGAGGAGCTGAAAAAAAGCCTAAGGTACGGAGACATGCTGCGCGCTCGCACGCGGAGAGGTCGCAGCCGGAGAGGAGGAGAGGGCTGGGTGCTGCCTGGCGTTCCCTAGCAGGAAGGAAATAGAACCCCCAGCCTGGGCTGAACCGCCGAACCGGCAGCGCTGAGCCCCAAGTTATGGGCCAGAACCTGGGGACCCAGGCTCCGGCAGGGGGAGAGGGGGCTGTGAGGCGGAATCCCGGCGAAAGGCGGGGCCCCCGGAGTCCCGCGCACATGGCGCGCAGAGGACTGAATGTTGTCTCTGATGCTGGATTACCCTAGCCGGAAGAAACAAAGCCTCCGGCGGTGGCACTGAGCCTCAGTCCAGACCGCCCCCGAACTCCAGGTCTGGGCCAGTCCCTGGGGACCCAGGCACGGGCAGGGGGAGACGGGGCTGTGAGGTGGAGTCCTGGGAGCGCGGCGAAAGGCCGAGCCCCCGGAGTCACGCACACTGCGCAGAGGACAGTCTGTTGACTCTGATCCTGGACTCCCCTAGTGGGAGGGAGAAAGAAAGCTACAGACTGGAGGAACGCGACGAGGAGCAGGAGCCCCTGCGGGACACCGGCCAGCTGGGCGCCAGCAAGGAGCCGGGCGACGGGGCCCCCAGAGGGGCGGGTGCCCCTGAGCCTTCGACTGCTGAGCGCGGGCAACGGAGCCAAGGACAGGGGCTGCTTCCTGGGCGGCGCCGACCCCAGTAACAGGCTGAAGCAGCACAGGAGCCTGCGGAGAACAAAGGGGTGCCACATGCCAACCTGCTGAGCTCCCAGGACGAGGAAGAAACCAAAGAAGTTCTCAATGTGAAAAAATCAAGTGAGAGCAAATGATAGTAAAATTACTTAAGAAAGAATACAAAGAAGATCTTGAAAAATCAAAGACTAAGTCAGAACTCAAAGCACCAGCCAACATTGCAACATAAATGCGTTTTTTGTTTGTTTTTTTTAAAAAAAAGAAAAACAAAAAAGAAAAAAGGGACAGAATGTTGGAACAGCGGCGACCAGGCCTAGAGTGGCCAGGCACAAGGCAGTGACAGCTGGGCCCGGAGCAGCAGTGGCCAGGCCCCAGAGCAGCAGCAGCCAGAACAAGAGCATCAACGGCCAGCACTGGAGCAGCCAGACTTGGGGCAGTGGCAGCCAGGCCTGAGGCAGAGGCGGCCAAGCCCAGGGTGGCCAGTCCAGGAACACCCAGACACGGAGTGGCCGGGCCCGGAGAATCCGGGCCCAGAGCAGCCGGGTTGGGAGCAGCCAGGCCCAGAACAGCAGTAGCCAAGCACGGAGCATCCAGGCTGGGAGCGGCCAGGCTCGGAGCAGCCGGGTCGGGTGCGGCCAGGCCTGGAGCAGCGGCGGCCAGGCTGGGAGCGGCCAGGCCCGGAGCAGCTGGGTCTGGTGTGGCCAGGCCTGGAGCAGCGGCTGCCAGGCTGGGAGCGGCCAGGCCCAGAGCAACAGCTGCCAGGCTGGGAGCGGCCAGGCCCGGAGCAGCCGGGTCTGGTGCGGCCAGGCCAGGAGCAGCGGCTGCCAGGCTGGGAGCGGCCAGGCCCAGAGCAACAGCTGCCAGGCTGGGAGCGGCCAGGCCCGGAGCGGCCGGGACCGGAGCAACCGGGCCCAGAGCAGCCGGGTCGGGTGCGGCCAGGCCTGTAGCAGCAACAGCCAAGTCCAGAGCAACTAGGTCGGGAGCGGCAGTGACCAGACCCGGAGCAGCTGGTTGTGGAACGAACCAGAGCAACAGAGGCCAGGCCCGGAGCATCCAGGCCCAGAACAGCTCGCTCCTCGCCTGCCCCTGCCCACGGCTGCCTCTCAGACATGGCTGGAAACTTTTGCGGGAACTTGAGAGTCTGCTGAATCAAGTGATGAAGGCTTAGATCTGGATGTGTTGAGTTAGTATAGCGCTGGGGTGTTGATCTGTGAGTGCCTTGGGTGGGGCCTGGATGAGGCTGGTTGACCTATTTGGAAATGTCTTTTGTGTGAAGTGTATCATTGGGCATGTGGAGGTATTATTGATGAGAAAATGCTAAGTAACAGATTTACTATCTGAAAAGGGATTTACTATCGGGGAAAGGGAGGGAGGAAGAGACTGAACATAAACTGTGCACCTATGGATGAGGACAATGGGGGATGGGGAGGGGGCGGAGGGTGGGGTGGGAACCTGGTGGAGGGGGGAAGAAATGAGGAACCTTTGTAATAATATGAACAATAAAGATTGATTTAAAAATAAATAAATAAATAAAAAAATTTCTTTTCTTTCAGTAGGATTGTATCATATATAAATGGTAGTGAAATGACAACAATAACAATAACCTGGGCTGGAGAAAGAGGGAGTCACAATCCAGAGCTGCTCCAATAAATTATCTAAAACACTCAGTTTTGCCTAGCAGGTGTGGCTCAGCAGTTGAGCATTAATCAAGGAACCAGGAGTTTGCGGATTTGATTCCCAGTCAGGGCACATGCCCAATTTACAAGTTCGATCCCCAGTGCACGTCAGTGCAAGTCACCCCTCCCTCCAGCCAATCAGGAGGCAGCCAATCGATGTTCCTCTCTCATTGATGTCTCTCTCTCTCTCTCTCCTTCCTTCACCCTTCTTCTCTCTCTAAAAAAAATCAATAAAAACTTTTTAAAAATAAATGCCCAGTTTTAACAAGATAAGATGAATAGATTTTTTAAATGAAATGTGACCCATATTAAAACAGCAGCTATTACAAGCTGTTTCTGAGTATCCCCACATATTGGTTTAAGCAGAGATTTCAAACATTCATTATAGGTATGTTAAAAGAAAAATATTTTCATAATTTTAATTATGAGAACAACCAATCAATTAAGAGATTATCAATAAGGTTACAGAAGTTATGTAAAAGAACCACATGGAAACTAAATTTGAAGAAAAACAAAATATTTACTAGAAGGTTCAGAAGTGAATTCAAGATGGCAGGAAAAAGAATCAATGTCCTTTTGAAAATAGACACATCAGTAAAAATTATCCAATCTGAAGAACAGGAGGAAAAAAGTTGGAAGAAAATTGAATAGAGTCTGAGACCAATTTACCAACATTTCTTGAGTCCCTAAAAGGAAAGGAGAGAAAGGGCAGGAAAAATATTTTTCAAATAACATACTAGACAAAAACATTCCAAATTTATTTTTTTGAAAGAAATTAAGACTACAGGTCTTAAAAGTTGAATGAACTTAAAGTAGAATAAATACAAACAGACCACACTGAGACGTACAAGAAAACTATTTAAAGCAAACTCAGAAAAATCTAGCAGGCATAAAGAGAAAAAATTCTCAGCATGTTCAGGGAACCATCAACATAATTAACAGAGAGTCATCAACACAGACATGAGACAGTGGCATCACATGTTCAAAGTGCTGGGGGAAAGAGCTGTCAGACACCAAGAAGGCAACAAAATTATCCTTAAAAAATGAAGGTGTAAAGGGGTCTCAGATAAATTAAGGCTAAGAGAATTTATTAGCAGACCTGCATAATAAGAAACACTAAAGGAAGTACATGAGCTGAAATGAAAAGACACCAGACTCAAATACAGAGGAAGAAAAGAACACCATCAGAAATAGTTAAAATTGTAAATGTATGTGTTAAAAGACCATATAGTCACATGCCACATACAACATTTAGGTCAATGACAGACCATTTACGTATATCACAGTTGTCCCTTTAGATTATAATAGAGCTGAAAAATTGCATATAGTGAGGTGGTAGCCGTTGTAACGTTAACACAATGCATTACCAGTACCTACAGTATTTAATAAGTAACATACTGTATGGGTCTGTAGCCTAGAAGCAATAGGCCATACCATGTATACGTAGTAGGCTCTACCATCTACATTTGTTTAAGTGCTCACTGTATAATGTTAGTACAACAATGAAACACATGACAACACATTTCTATGCATGTAGCCCCATCAAGTGATGCATGACTATATTTTTCTCATTTCTTCTCTTAATATCTTTCAGAGATATAAGACTGTAGAAAGCAATGATTATAACATTGTATTGCTGGGTTCTTACAGCACATAGAGATGAAATACATATAACAACTAGAGGCCTGGTGCACAAATTCCTGCATCGGGGGGCGGGGTCCCTCAGAGTGGCCTATATCCTCTCACAGTCAGGGAGCCCTTGGAGGGCGTCCGACCGCCACAGAGGGAGGAGAGGCTCCCGCCACCACACTGTGCTTGCCAGCCATGGGCCTGGCTTCCGGCTGAGCAGTACTCCCCCTGAGGGAGTGCACTGACCACCAGGAGCAGCTCCTGCATTGAGCATCTGCCCCCTGGTGGTCAGTGTGCATCACAGCAACCAGTCGTTCCACCATCGGGCCAAAACCGACTTTCCAACATCCCCCGAGGGGTCCCAGATTGCGAGAGGGAACAGGCTAGGCCACATGTGTCAAACACAAGGCCCGCGGGCCAAATCCAGCCCGCCAGGCCTTGCAATGTGGCCCGCACCGCGCTGTCATCACTGCACTCCGCTGTCAGTTTATGACATTGTCAGTTTATAACTGTTCAGTAAACCATTCGGCCCACGATTTAGGCTGGATTTTAGATTTTGGCCCCTTCTCTGATTGAGTTCGACACCCCTAGACTAGGCCAAGAGACCCCACCAGTGCATGATCGGGGCCGGGGAGAAATACAGGAGGTTGGCCAGCTGGGGAGGGACTGCGCGAGGACTCCAGGGCATGTCTGGCACATCTCGCTTAGCCCTGATCAGCTGGACCCCAGCAGCAAGCTAACCTATCGGTAGGAGTGTCTTCCCCCTGGTGGTCAGTGCACATCATAGTGACTGGGCAACCAGTCAACGGTCTGTCCCCTGGTGGTCAGTGCACGTCATAGCAAGCAGTTGAACAACCTTAGAGTATCATTAACATATCACACTTTGATTGGTTGAACAGCTGACCAGACACTTAGCATATTAGGCTTTTATTATATAAGATAGTGGCACAGTAGTGGAGGGAGAAAATGGAGCTATCCTGGAGCAGTTTCTTGGTTTTTTTTAAAAAATATATTTTTATTGATTTGAGAGAGAATCATTGATCAGCTGCCTCCCACATTCCCTTAATAGGGATCAAGCCCACAATCCGGACATGTGTCTTGATTGGGAATCGAACAGTGACCTCCTGGTTCATAGGTCAACCACTAAGCCATACCGGCCAGGCAAGCTTCTATATTTTACAGATACTGAGTTAGTGTTAATATTAAACAGATTGATAAAATGTACATTACAAACTCTACATTGACCATGAAGAAAATATCTTCAATTATGTTTAGAAGGTCAATTGGGGGAAAAGGAGACATGTAAAACTTTAGACAATTAAAAATAAGTACATAAATAAACAGAATTAATATGGCACACTAAAAAATATCTACACAAAAAAGGAGGCAGTAAAAGAGGCACAGAAGAACAAAAATCTTAAACAAAAAACATAGCAAAATGGCAGATGTAAATCCAACCATGTCCATAATTAAATGGGAAACAGCCCAATGGAAAGACCTAGTCTGGCAGAATGGACAAAAAAGAATTCAATTATATGCTGTCAACAAGAGAGATACTTTCCACAAGATTAAAAGGAAAAGATGGGAAATAAAGAATCCATATATATAAAAAGCCAGTGACCAGAACACCATAACGACGGAACGAACAGTCGCTATGACGCCCACTGTGGCCAGTAAACCGGCCCAATCGGGGGGTGGGGCCAGCTGGACAACCTACCACGTCCCTTACCCCGGCTGGCCCCTCCCAGCCCGACTGAGGGTGGGGAAGCCGCCAACCCCCTGCAGCCCTTCGCCCCAGCTGGCCCAGCCCCTGATTGGCCCACCCCACCCCAATTGGTCCACAGCCCCCGCCCCAGCCAGCCCTGCCCGATTGCTCCCCTACCCCAACAGGAGGTGGTGCCAGCGGCTAACCTTCTGCAGCCCCTCCCCAGGCCGCCCTTCTCCCTGATTGCCGCCCCCATCCTCCTGCCACCCCTCCCCCAGGCCAGCCCCCCGCCCCCAATGGGCCCCCACCACTCTGATCAGCCCACAGCCACTCCCCCAAGCCAGGTTGCCACTGATCAGCCCCCCTACTCTGATCAAGGACAGGGCCAGCCATCCAACCTCCCTCGGCCACTGACCCCTGATCGGTCCTCCCACCCCACTAGAGGGCATAGTCACCTGGCCCATCGCTCACAGTCCCTACCCACAGTCAGTCCCACCCCAATTGTCCCCCTTGCCAATCAGGGGCAGGGCCTGCCAACCAATTGCTTGTGGCCCCTCCCCCCAGCCAGCCTGGCCCTGTTGTCTCCTCCTCCCAAAAGGTCCAGCCCCGATCTGCCCCAATTGGGGCTGGGCCAGCCAGACCCCAACCATGCACAATTTGTGCAACGTGCCTCTAGTATACTATGAAAAGAGTAGCCATAAGAGGGCTAGAATAGTTATATTAACATTAGACAATATGGACTGTAAGACAAATATTATTGGAGACAAAGAAAGGCATTTCATAACAGTGAAGGTTCAATAAATCAGGAAGATATTATAATAATTATAAATGTAAATGTACAGTATTTTCCGGCGTATAAGATGACTTTTGAAACGAAAAAAAGTCAACCGAAAATCGGGGGTCGTCTTATACGCCGAGTATATCCCGAAAAACGTCTCGATATGCCGCTAAACGAATTTTCCAACTCGATCCCGCACCAATCACTGCAAGGCTGCTCGGACCGCCACTCTAACCCAGCCAATCCAAGCAGGCTTTTTATGCATGCAAATTATACATGTTCTGTACCCGAAGCTACACTGTGTTCTAGTAAAAAGCCTGCTCAGATTGGCCAGAGTCAGAGAGGCGGTCTATTAAAAAAAGAACTGGTGTTGCCTCGGAAGTGGGGGGTAGTCTTATACAGCGAATATAGGCCTAAACCTATGTTTTAACTGTAAAATTGGGGGTGTCATCTTATACACCCGGTCATCTTATACGCCGGAAAATACAGTACCTAAAAACAGAGCAGAGTCCCAAAATAATGCAATAATTAACATCATTGAGGGGGGGGGGGGTGGGGGGAATCAGGCCATTTCAATACCCCACTCTAAATAACTGACAGACTACACAGAAAATTAGCAATACTAAAAATTAGAAAACTTAAACTACACTACCAACCCACTAGACTTAACTGGGTATAAAAAACTATAACAAACAAAAGAATACATATTATTTTTACACACATATAAAACATTCTCCAAGACAGACAAAGTGCTAGACCACAAAATAAGTCTTATAACTGAAAATGAATTGAAGTCATAAAAAATATGTTCTCTAACCATAACAGAATTAAATTAGATATCAATTAAATAAGAAACTGGAAAATCCTCAAGGGTTTGGAAATTACCGTAAACTTTATAGTTCTAAATAACATAAGGGTCAAAGAAGAAATTAAAAATAAATTAAAGGATATTTTTAACTGAATAAAAACAAAACCATATCAAAACCTATACAGACGGCCAGTGTGGCTCTGTGGTTGAGTGTCAACCCAAGAACCACGTTAGGGTTGATTTCCCAGTTCAGGGCACATGCCTGGGTTACAGGTTCGATCCACAGTAAGGGACATGCAGAAGGCAGCTGATTGGTGATTCTATATCATCAGTGATGTTTCTATCTCTCTTTCCCTCTAAAGTTAAAAAAATTTTTTTTAATTTTTTAATTCTACAGGATGCTGTTAAAGCAGTACTTAAAAGGAAATTTATAAACTTAAGAATATAAATCAATAACATGAGCCTCAACCTTAACAAAACAGAAAAAGAGCAAACTAAACCCTAAAATATGCAGATGTAATGGAATAATAAAGATCAAAGAAGTAATCTATACTAATAAAAAGGCAATATGCTAATTAGACCAGACACCTTCCGGACATCCATCTAGACATCCTTCAGGACAAAGCCAAGGTGGTGGGGGCCTAGGGACAACCAGGCCGGCAGGGGAGGGCAATTAGGGACGATCAGGCAGGCAGGTAGAGGCAGTTGAGGGTGATCAGGCAGGCAGGTGAGTGGTTAGGAGACAGTGGTCCCCAATTTCAAAAGGGATGTCCGAGAGATCCCGGATTGGAAAGGATGCAGGCCATGGTGAGGGTTCCCCCACACCCCGTGCACAAATTTTGTGCACCGAGCCTCTAGTCTATATACTTAGCTAATATGCTAAGTGTCCCTCTGCCCATCCAACCAGTCTCTATGATGTGCACTGACCACCAGGGGCAGACACTTAACACAGGAGCTGCCAAGCTGCAGTAACTTGGCAGCAGCAGTTCTCAGGTGACGCACCCCGAAACCAGAGAGGAGGGAGCCCAGTTCTTCCCAGGGCCACACAATTCTCTTAGGCCATGGATTATATTGTTGCTGCAGCACTGTCAGCCCCGAATCTGATTTACTGCATACTTGCATTTGTATTCCATACCCTATAAGACAGCAACTTTGTAGAGTACCCTCTGGCACTCGGGACCCTTCAGGGGATGTTGGAGAGCCAGTTTCGGCCCAATCCCCGCAAGCCAGGCCAAGGGACCCCGCTCACTTGCAGATCCAGGGGAGGGACCAGGTGAGGTTGGCTCCAGGGCATGTCTGCCCCATCTCGCCCAGTCCCACCCTGCAAGTCACCTTCTAATTAAGTTCCTTTCAATGTGCACAAAGCCATGCACTGGGTCACTAGTAAAATATAAAACAGTAAGTTAGAGAAAAACTTGGATCTTAAAAAAAAAAATAAGTCAACAAAATTGAAAAACTTTTAAGTAGACTGACCAAAATCAAAGAGAAAAATAAACACAAATTACCAAAATCAGGAACAAAAGAAGGAACATTACCACTCCAAATAAAAAAAAAATGTTTTTAAGAATTACAAGGGAAGGAATATTATAAACAAGTTTATGCCAACAAATTAGACTTCTATCAAATAGAAAAAATTCCCAAAAAGGCACATATTATAAAAAATGACTACAGATAGAAAAGTTTGATTATGACAAAAAACTTTTTAAAAAGTACTTTAAAATCTTTCCCTACACACACACACACACACACACACACACACACACACACACACACACAAAGGCCCAAATGGTTTCACTGATTAATTCCATCAAATATTTAAAGAAGAAATTCCAATTCTTCATAAACTCCTCCAGAAAACAGAAGAGGGCACATTTTACAGTTCAATCTATGAAGCCAGAGTTACCCTGATACCAAAGTCAGACAAAGACATCACATGAAAACTACACACCACTGTCTCTTCTGTTTTAAACAAAGATACAAAAATGCTTACTAAATATTGACAAAAGGAATCCAGCAACATATAAAAAGGCCTACACACCATTACCAAGTAGAATTTGCCCCATGCCAGAACCGGTTTGGCTCAGTGGATAGAGCATTGGTCTAAGGACTGAAAGGTCCCAGGTTCAATTCCAGTCAAGGGCATGTACATTGGTTGCGGGCACATCCCTGGTAGGGGGTGTGCAGGAGGTAGCTGGTCGATGTATCTCTCTCATCGATGTTTCTAACTCTCTATCCCTCTCCCTTCCTCTCTGTAAAAAATCAATAAAATATATTTAGAATTTGCCCTATGAATGCAGTTGATTTAAAATTTGAAAGTCAATGTAACATACCATATTAAGACAATAAAAGGCAAAAACTACCTCGTTATCTCATTAAACACAGAAAAAAAATTTACAAAACTCAATACACATTCATGATAAAAACTCACCAAACAATACTAGAAGAGAACTTCCTCAACTTGATAAAAGGTATCCACAAAATTCCCACAACTAACATCATATTACATGGTTGAACACTAAATGTTTACCTTGTAAAAATCATTGTGTCCATTTTAACCACTTCTATTCAATAATAAAGGTCCTAGCTAGTAAAATAAAGCAGGCAGAAACAAATAAATAACTAAAGGCATCCAGATTAGGAAGGAAAAACTTATGTTTGTTCTCTATTCTGTCTGCAGAAATTTCCCAATGAATCCACAAAAAAAGCTACAAAAACTAATAAACAAGTTCAGCACACTCTAAAGAAAAAAGTTCAGCAAGGTTACAAGATATTAGATCAATTAATAGAAATCAATGGTATTTCTATAGTGAAACGACAGCTTTGTATCTTATCTTCCTACCAAAAATTTGAATCGATTCAAATTTTCTCCCTTACCCCTCAGAAGAGCTTCAAATTTTTCATGTAGATCACTCCCAGGCATTTTATCTTTTTAGTTGTTATTGTGAACATATACCTTTTCTTCCACTATTAGTCCTGATGTCATCTATTATTCATATAAAAAATTAATTATGTACCCTGGCTGATGTGGCTCAGTTGGTTGGAGCATCATCCCATATACAGAAGGGTCACAAGTTCGACTCCTGGTCAGGCACATACGGTATGCAGCTGATCAATGTTTGTCTGTCTCTCTGTCTGCCTCTCCCTTCCTCTCTTTCTAAAATCAATTTAAAAATAAGTTTTAATCAATTATGCATATTAATTTTATAAACACTTCCTTTAGTGAATACTCTTAATACTATCAATACAAAAACAGGCAGGCCAATGAACTTAACAGAACTGATTTCAGAAACAGCCTTCCCCAACTCCTCATTAACATGGAAATTTAGTATATGATAAAGGTGGCATTCCAAATATATAGAAAAGAAATACACCACTCAATATTAAGACAACTAATAAGCCATCTGGAAAAAAAGTAAAGCTGTATATCTATAACCATTGCTTATACCAAATAGTGTTTATATAACAAGATTTTAAACAATTTAAACCAAAAAAAAAAAAATAGAAAACCTATACTAACTTTTATTCATGTACCACAGTTCACTGAATCTAAAACTACACAACTATTTTATGTGTCACTAAGAAACTAATGTCAAACTATGACAAACAAGCGATTCGTGTCACTCAGAGATGTTATAAGTGAACAGTGAGTCCTATAATTAATGATGAAGACCTTTTAAACTTTACACAGAAACCTTCCCACCCCCAGCTATGAAGAAAAAGATCACTCAATTCAAGCATAAAAAATTAAAACTTCTACAAGGCAAAAACAAAATCAAAAGATAAGCAAAAGCTCAATGAAAATAACTTGCCTAACAAATGACAACAGGCTCAGCACATGACCAAATAGATCACTGAAAATATACATATGGCCAATAATAATGGAATAAATGCGCTCACACTCACTCAATGAAACCTTGAAAAGCGATATTAAAAAATACAAAATTGACCGATGTTTAAGTGCTACAGGCCGCCCAGTGCACGAAATCTGTGCACCAAGTTGGGGGGAGGGTCCCTCAGCCCAGCCAGCACCCTCTCACAATCCAGGACCCCAGGATGTTCAAATGCCGGCAGTCAGACATCCCTCTACAAGCCAGAGTCTATGCATGTCATCGCTGCATCATCCTATTTTTTTTTCTTCAGTGATAGGTAGTCTTTCCAGGTTTTAATTTTTAAATCTCAGAGACTGTTCCCAATATATATGAATGCATCTTCATCCCCATGTAGAATAAACAGGGTGTGGACAGTTTGGAGATTCTCCCGATGAATTAGGATTAAGTAGCCAAAGCTCTCTTTTTCAAATACTGCAGAAGCCTCCTTCCTAGTTTAACTGTGTGGGGGATGTAGCAGTTTATAAACTATGACATGATCACTTGCAATCCAGGACCCCTTGGCGGATGTCTGTCCAGGGATCAAGCCTAAACCAGCAGCTAGACATGCCTCTTGCAATCTGGGACCCCTTGGGGGAGGTAGCAGCGCACCAAGCAGCAGGCGGCCAGGGAGGAGGCCACACCAGGGCCCGGTGCCACACTGTTCCCGCTCATCCCGGCTGCTGCGCCTGCTGCCGCCACTTGGTAATGCTGAGGCAGTTAGGAGAGGCTCGTGCTGCCAAAGCTGGGCTCACCAGCCATGAGTCCGGCATCTGGCTGAGCGGTGCACCCCCTGTGGGAGCACACTGACCACCATGGAGCAGCTCCTGCGTTGAGCGTCTGCCCGCTGGTAGTCAGTGTGCATCATAGCGACTGGTCATTCTGGTGGTTCCGGTTGTTCCACCATAATGGTCACTGGACTCATATACATATAGATGACACTAGCAAGTGTTGTCTAAGAGGATTCCCATTTTCCTAGACTACTGATATTAGGGCAATCTTTTTAGTTAGGCAATTCTTCCACCAAATTATTAAACATATATACCCTTTGGCCCAATAATATTTCTCTTAGGAATTTATACTTCAAATATATTTTAAAATATGTGCAAAGACATACCCAAGAGTATTCACTATATTAGCATTTATTACAGCAAAAAACTAAAAATCTATAAATATCCAGGGGTGATGGGATTCAGCAAAAAAAAGAAAAAAGAAAAACTCATGGAAATGGACAACAGTGTAGCCAAAACCGGTTTGGCTGAGTGGATAGAGCATCAGCCTGCAGACTGTAAGGTCCCAGGTTCGATTCTGATCAAGGGCATGTACCTTGGTTGTGGACACATCCCCAGTAGGGGGTATGTAAGAAGCAGCTGATCGATGGTTCTCTCATCGATGTTTCTAACTCTCTATCCCTCTCTCTTCCTCTCTGTAAAAAAACAATAAGATATAAAATAAAATAAAAAAGAAGAAATGGACAGCAGTGTAGTGGTTACTTAGGGTGGGGGTAGGGAGGGTGAGTAAAGGTAGAGGAGGGAATGGGTGGGATAAATGGTGTTAGGAAATAAATACATAAAATAAAGAGGGGGGAAAATACAACAGGTAAACCTAGGTTGAGGTGAGGGTATATGGCACTGTCTGTACTTTCTGTTCAATTTTTCTGCAAGCAAAACTGCTCAAAAGAGTCTATTTATTAAAGTGTTTCAGTTAAAAAAAAATATCCATAAAAGGATGACCAGTTTAAATAATTATGGTATATCCAAATATTATTATACTACAGAGAATGATAAAAGGAATGATACGCAAAGATATGTAGACGTTAACCACAACAAAAAAGACATGTTGGCCCTAGCTGGTATGGCTCAGTGGATAGAGTATTGGCCTGCGGACTGATGGGCCCAGATACAATTCCAGCCAAAAGTATATGCCTGGGCTGTGGGAAGCGGCCCATCAACGAATCTCTCTCATCATTGATATTTCTATCTCTCTATCCCTCTCTCTTCCTCTCTGAAATCAATTTTTTTTTTTTAAAAAAAAGACATGTTACCAAACAATATGTATGGTATGACTTCATTTGTGTAAAAAAATTGTTAGCACAGACAGACACAGAAATGCTTGCACTTGTATAGCAAATGTCTGGAAACACACACACACACACACACACACACACACACACACACACACCCCATACAAATGGTAACAGTGAATGAGAATAGGGAAAGCCCCCCCCCCCCCCTTTGTTACCTTAAAACATTCCCTACTACATACGTGTGTATTCCTCTTCTAAGCCCTTTGGTAAGGAATGATAAATGCTGAACAGGACAATTAGCAGAAAAGGTGAAATAAGAAAAAAATATCTGAAAATATGGCCACTAAAATTGCTAATAGTTCCACATCCCTGTTTTAAAAGAATTCTCAAATAAAATTTATTGGCAATATGGGAATGTGTGCCACTGACAGATATGTAAATACCCTGACAACTGTCAAATATTTAATTTCCTTTCACTTTGAAAGATAAAAGCACAGGTCCAATATACATTCCAACACAGGTCAATGAGAAAGGAAAGGATCATCTGTCTTCCTAAAATAAGGGACCTGGGGCCTAAAAAAGAAACAAGCAAGTAATCTACTTAAATGATAAAAGACATTGGTCTTCATCCTAATAAAACTAATAGCATTAATTTATTTCAATGTACAGATGTTATATCTCTACTAGAGGCCCAGTGCACAGAATTCATGCAAGGGGAGTGGGGGGGAGGGGTGGTGGTGTCCCTCAGCATATAAACATACCTGTAACTGCATTTATTAGACGGGTGGGGGGAAATTGAGTAAAACAGTATTGGATTACCTCTATAAAATATGTCAGGCAAATGCCCATCCTGCCAGATCACTTAGCTGAATTTCCAAACTGTTGATTCCTCCCTGTATCCTACAAAAATACAAAAATACAAATTACCCCCAAAAGTATCAAGATTAGACATATTCTTTAAGTCAGGTAGTTATATCTAAATATGCTAATCTAACAAAAATTTTTCCATGAAAATACTGTTGATTAAATCAGATTAGTAGCAACAAACAATTAATGACCCATCAGTACTAAATGGTATCACATAGATAAGGAATGACCCTGACACTAATTACTAGAATTTTTTTCAAATTTAACTTCTGAGGATAAAGGTTTCTTTAAAATCAGGGCCATAATCTAGAATTATATTAAACAACTTAAAAAAGGAAACAGCACAAAACTGGTTTTATTAAAATCTTATGCTAATACACTCCACTACTCAAATACTATTTCTTGACAAAATCCCACAGTAACATTTCCCTCAGCTCAAAAGCCTAAATATATTAAGAATATATTTCTAAAAAGACAAAAATATTAAGTATTGAAAACTTTCAAGGCAAAGGTATTTAATAATGCTAAAATGGTCCATATTTTTTAAATGCCATGCTATAATCAACCTTTTAGTAGACTAATACAGAAAATTAACACCCTATGTTAATACTGGATTAATTTCAGACACATAATTTCTTCATGTAATTAGGATATTTTTCCTAGCATATGAAATGTAGATAATTAAGAATAAAAGCTAAAATTTTATTAGAAACAAACAATAGGCCAAATATAGTATTTTATTCAAGAATAATGAAGTATTTTATATAGGAGCCCTTACACACTTTTAGGACTCAATAAGTATAAAAGTAGAAAAATTAAGGAAGCTTTAAATCTATAGAAAATAACCAAATATATTATTTCAAAGTTGTGTTTATATCATTTTATCAAGGGATTACAAACATTACAAACTTCTGATAATTCAGCATTTTCTAGTCCTAAACTGGTCAGTAATTTTTTTAAAATATATTTTATTGATTTTTCACAGAGAGGAAGGGAGAGGGATAGATAGTTAGAAACATCAATGAGAGAGAGACATCAATCAGCTGCCTCCTGCACATCTCCTACTGGGGATGTGCCCGCAACCAAGGTACATGCCCTTGACCGGCTGGAATCGAACCCAGGACCTTTTGGTCCACAGACCGACGCTCTATCCACTGAGCCAAACGGTTTCAGCCTGGTCAGTAATTTTGTTGCTACACTGTTACAAACAAAAAAATCTGTTTCTAAACAATGGATTCCTATTAAGTTTTTAACTGCCAGCCTCAAAGTTTTGTTCCCAGACATTCAAAAAAAAAAAAAAAAAAAAACCACGTGACATTCTTCTCAATTATGTAAAACTTTTTAAATGCAGTGGTAGTGATACTGTTATAATTGGCTAGTTATTAATATTAGGGTGGAGAAAGGAAAGGCCAGACATTACAGGCATGTCATTTGGACAGCTTCACCAGGAAGCTGCAACTATGCCCTCCCCAGGGAACCACCGGCCCATCCCCTGAAATACACGGGGAGAAAGGGTTCAGCAAAGGGGAGATACAGGCATGTGCAGTCAAGTCAGGGTGACTCCGGAAGATTCCTGTCAGTCACAGCTAGGAACAATGATTACTGGGCAGAATGGGCGTGGCCCCTGCAAACCCATGAAAATATCAGAACTCTCTCTCTTGCTGTGCCTGGCACTCGCTGCTCTTGTGACTCCTGGCTCCTGGGGCTTTCTTGTTCCTGCTTCTCTGCATTTGCCTGTTTCCTCCATAGCCATGCGGCTTTGCGGACCCCACATCAATGGACTGATGGACTAAGGAAGGAACACAAGCTAAGCTAGCCTGATGCTGGACTGGACACTGCTCCAGTAAGGAACAGAAAGTAGGACAGTGACTCAGATTCTAGCCCTATGGAAACCACAGCTACACTTTTTTATGGTCAGAGTGGGGGGGAAGGGGCCTTGGAAACGCAGCAATGTACAGTAGGTCCTCGGGTTACATCGGAGATCCATTCCTATGGCACGACATAACGCGATTTTCACCGTAAGTCGGAACCCACCTACATAAGCATCTACGTCACTCACATGGAGCACATACACAGCAGTAATGACGTGAAACAGTAAGAAAAATTTAAAAGATAACAATTCCTGACCTTTACTTGCGGTTAATAAATAATAAAAAACATAAAGCACATATGTGCATAAGTGGAAATTATAGAACTATATATATATATATATATATATGTAGGAGATGGTGACGAACTACAAAACGAAGTATGGTGAGACCAATGTAACCTGAGGACTGCCTGTAATTCCACAGAAATAAAAATCACTTGTTCTCCCATTCAAGTCTTGAAATTTTCTTTGGATATCACAAGAATCCCACTCCCACAAGCAAGAGATGGCAACAAGGACCCCCCACTTCCACCAGTAACGTTAGTATATAAAAGATAACATATATTTACATTATGTGCCACTCAACAACAGGAATACATTCTACGAAATGCGTCATTAGGCTATTTCATCACTGGGTAAACATCACAGAGTGCACTTATACAGATCTAGATAGTATAACCTACTACACACTTAGGCTGTATACCAGGTGTACCGGTTAATAATGAGAATTTTTTTCAATAGATGGAGTTACACATATGTTGATATATATGCTACTTTGTTTTATTGTCAGCAAGCTTCAAAACTGCATATGTCAAATTTGCTGATGTTAACATCATAGATATTTTTATGCTTAAAAATATCAAATTTCGTGCCCAAAAAAGAGCATTTGCATGAAGCTTTAATTCATTGTTTTGAAGCAAAGTGCTGCTGAAAGTTATCGTACACTTCAGGAAGCTTATGGTGAACATGCTCCATCTCAGGATACTTGTGAATGCTGGTTTAAACACTTTAAAAGGATGATTTCAATGTGAAAGACAAAGAATGTCCAGGTCAACCGAAAAAGTTTAAAGGCCAACAATTACAAGCATTATTGAAGATGCATGTCAAACTCAAAAACAACTTGCAGAAAGATTAAACGTTGCTCAGCAAACAGTTTCCGATCATTTATAAGCAATCAGAAAGATTTTAAAGGAAGAAAAATGGGTGTCACAGCAATTGAACAAAAGACAAATGGAAAACCGAAAAGTCGTCAGTAAAATGTTGCTTCAATGGCACAAAAGAAAGTCATTTTTGCATCGAACTGTGACTGGCGATGAAAAGTGGATTTATTTTGAGAGTCCCAAATGCACAAAATCATGGGTTGATCCAGGTCAACCATCAACATCGAGGCCAAACTGCTTCGGAAAGAGGGCAATGCTGTGTTTGACAGGATCAGGAAGGTGTGGTGTGTTATGAGCTTCTAAAACCAGGTGAAACTGTTAATATTGCTAGCTACTGACAACAAATAATCAATTTGAACCACGCTTTGATCGTAAAGCCATCAGAATGTGCCAAAAGACACGGCAAAGTAATTCTGCTTCATGATAACGCACCATCACATGCTTCAAAAACCAGTTAAAGACACGTTAAAAGATCTTGCCTGGGAAGTATTAACCCACCCGCTGTATTCACCGGACCTTGCTCCTTCAGATGACCACTTGTTCCGATTGATGTCACACGTACTTTCTGAGCAGCACTTCAAAATTAACGAAGTGGAAATCAGGGTTTCTGAATGGTTTGCCTCAAAACCAGGAAAGTTCTATTGGGACGGTATCCACAAATTGCCTGAAAGATGGGGGAAATGTGTGGCTAGTGATGGACATTACTTTGAATAAAGCACTTCTGATGCTTCTCTTGAAATTACCATGTTTTCTTCTATTACAAAATCCCTATTATTAACAGGTACACCTGGTGGTAGTCTATTGCTTTGTAGGGGAGGAAAAATAATTTCCCCTCTACCCTTCTGGGTTCTTGGCTGAGAAATCCCTATAATAAAAGACAAATTAACAAGAGAAAAACAAAGTTTAATCCATAAAAATAAAAGCATAATATGCTAATTAGACCAGGCAACCTTCCAGGCAAAGCTGGGGCTGCAAGGGCCGAGTCCCTTGCTCGAATTCCGTGCAGCAGGCCTCTAGTAACATATAAACCTCCTACATGCATGAGAGAGACCCAGCAAAACTGGGTAACTCACCAAAATGGCTGAAACCACCGCTTTAAATACCATCTTCAGTGAAGACAAAAGAAGATAGGCTGGAGGGGTTCAGATATGGAAGGTTACCAGGAAAAGCACAGTAAACAAGGTAAGGCTGTTACAGAAACTTGTCTCCTGAAGTGATAGGTTTCTAGAAATAAGTCATCCCAGCCCCTCCCCAGGAACACGCGGGAGATACCCTTACAAATGGAAATTCCCCATTTAAGAGAAAATGTCTTTTACGAAGGGTAACTTCTATTTGGTTTTCAGAAATTCTCTCAGGCCTTCAATTTCTTAAAATTAACCAGCCCAGCCGCCGGGCTGGTGTGGCTCAGTTGGCTGAGTGCTGTCCTGAAGGCTGACAGTTAGATTCCCGGTCAGGGCACATGCCCAGATCGCAAGTGGTTTCTCTCACATTGATGTTTCTCTCTCTCCATCTCCCTTCCTCTCTCTCTAAAAATCAGTAAAAATGTTTATTAAAAAGAAAAATCCTAGTGGGTTTGGCTTAGTGGACAGGGCATCGGCCCTTCGGAATGAAAGATCCCAGATTCTATTCCAGTCAGGGGTACATACCACGGTGCAGCCTTGATCCCTGTCCCTGGTTGGGACATGTTCAGGAGGCAACCAATCAATGTGTCTCTCACATAGATGTTTCTCTGTCTTTCTCCCCCTCCCTTCCATTTTCTCTAAAAATCAATGGAAAAATATCCTTGGGTGAGGATTTTTTTTTTAAACCAATTAACCAACCTAAAATAATCCTAATGCCAAATAGCCATATTTGAAGGCAACAAATTCTGTTCCCTACAGCTGTTACGTTACAAATCTGTACGTCACCATGTTTTACTGAATACTGTGGACAACGGTGATGCAATGGGAAGTATTTGTGTAATGTGTTCTGCTAGGAAATTAGGACTACTAGGTCCTTAGGAAAGCTAGGGCAGCACTAGGCCATAGGAATCTCTCAGTCCCATTATACTCTTATGGGACAAAGGTTGTAATGCAATCCATCATTGCGAGAAACATTATGTAGTGCGTGACTATACTGTGGTAGACATTAAAAACAGGTCAAGAGAAAGCAAAACTATATCTGCACAACACTATTATTCGCTATTCTTATGTTCTTTACTGTATTCAATTTTCAGAATTTTTAGCATAGCTACAGGAATAAAGTTGACAGAAAAAGTGTGGCAAAGTCTGTATACAGGAAATACAAATGTCTACTAACTGCATTTTAGTTTTATGAGTCTTTTTAAAAGTTGATTGGATATATGCAGTCCACAATCATTACATATATCATCACATAGTATGGTAACATCTATAGACTGGACAAATGTTTTTGCAATTTTTGTTTAAAATATTTTCACAGCCCTAGCCAATTTGACTCAGTGGGTAGTGTGTCAGCCCCACAGACTAAAGGTTCCCAGGTTCAATTCCGGTCAAGGGCACGGCACATATACCACAGATTGCAGGCTCCATCCCCAGCCATGGTTGGGAGCATGGGGAAGGCAACCAATCAATGTTTCTCTCTCACACCGATGTTTCTGTCCCTCAGTCTCCTTTCCACGCTCTAAAAAATAAACAACAAAAACATTTTCAAAAAAGGCCTGCTCACCTTCTTGCATCACTTTTTATTGAAGGGCCTAAATTAAGGATATCACATATCAAAGAACATAACTAGACATGTTAAAAGGGAAGGAAACAAAAAATAAAATAGTGAAGCAAGAAGGAAAAACAGACTTGCCTCTCTCCCACATGAACACATGCACAAAATAATATAACCTCAAGGTCTAAAACAAAAAATTTGGTTAATTAAGACTATCTTTTTCTAAAACCTCAATTTTATTTGTTTACTAGAGGCCTGGCGCACCAATTCATGCACCAGTGGGGTCCCTGGGCCTGACCTGCGGGGTCGGGCCAAAACCAGCTCTTTAACATCCCCTGAGGGGTCCCGGATTGAGAGAGGGCACAGGCCAGGCGAGGGACCCCAGTGGTGCATGATCAGGGCCAGGGAGGGACATGGAGGTTGGCCAGCCAGGGAGGGGCCGAGGGAGGGGTCCAGGGTGTGTCCAGCCCATCTCACTCAGTCCCAATCGGCCTGACCCCAACAGCAAACTAACCTACTGGTCAGAGCATCTGCCTCTTGGTGCACGTCATAGCAACTGGTCGACCAGTCAACTGTCTGTTCTCTGGTGGTCAGTGCATGTCACAGTGAGTGGTCAATCAGTCGACTGTCTGTTCTCTGGTGGTCAGTGAATGTCATAGCGAGCAGTTGAGCAGCCTTAGCATATCATTAGCATATTACACTTTGATTGGTTGAATGGACAACTGGACATTTAGCTTATTAGTTTTTTATTATATAGGATCCTAATCTTCACCCAAGGACATGCTTAGAGAGGGGGATGGGGGAGGGAGAGAAAAGAGAGAAGGGGAGAGGGAGACATACATGCTTTCCGTACATGCCAGACCAGGAATCCGAACCCACAAACCAGATATGAGCCATGACCAGGAATCAAACCAACAACTTTTCAATGCACAGGACCATGTTCAACCAACTGAGCCAGAACTCTGCTAGACTCTAAAGTAGGGGTGTCGAACTCAATCAGAGAAGGGGCCAAAATCTAAAATCCAGCCTAAATCGTGGGCCGAATGGTTTACTGAACAGTCATAAACTGACAATGTCATAAACTGTCAGCGGAGTGCAGTGATGACAGCGCGGTGCGGGCCACATTGCAAGGCCTGGCGGGCTGGATTTGGCCCGCGGGCCTTGTGTTTGACACATGTGCTCTAAAGTCTCATTTTTAAATATTAGCACACATGGCATAAAAAACAAAAAAATATTTTAACTAAAAGTCCTTTAGCCTCTTTTAACTAGATCATCATTTTAACATAGTTAGTTAAGTTCTAACTTTACATTAGCTTTTACTTTTATGATTTAATGACACTTTCTGAATGAAGTTAAAAAAAAACATACCTTGTTCCAGGAGACAAGAGATTTCTATGACTATGGTTAGAATTACTACATAGTAACAAAGCACAAACATGTGTGTTCTATCTGAATGATGGTCTAATCCATATATATAAAAGGCTAATATGCAAAGTGTCCCCTGAGGAGTTCGATCACTCTCTATGATGTGTGCTGACCACCAGAGAACAGCACTGAGTGAAGGAAGGCTCCAGCCGGCAGCCAGGGAAACAAGGCTCCAGCTGGCAGCCGAAAGGCACCAATCGGCCCTGATCACCAGCCAGGCCTAGAGACCCAGCGGTATACCTATTTTTCATGAGCAGATCTAGTCCAAGAACAATGACAGCCCAAAAAAATTCAAACCAATCATCCCAGAAATTACCCTACTCAGGTCTTTCTAAACCATTTTTCATTTCTACTCTCACCAAAAATTAAGCCAAAATCTTATAAACTTTGCAATTACTGTAATTAATCCACTTAACTGAGAAAGAAATTCAACAAAAGGATAATCAAATTCTTCTAAGATAATTGACCAAACTGAGTAAAATAAAGCCAACTACTGAAAATGTTCACCTTCCCTTGACCTTTTCAAATCAATTAACCAACGGAAACATTCATTTTCCAAGAAACCAATTGTCCACCCATGTTAGAAAACACAACAGTAAGCATTTTTATAAACTCCTTAAGGCTGTAAACCACTGAAGAAATAAACCTTTAAATCTAAATCATCCACTGATGGAAAACACCTCCCAAAATCAAACCTATCACAATGGGAATGTAACAATGTTATCCTTGCCCAAATTTACAAATAGAAATTAGTTTTTAAAGTTATAAGCCACTAATCTCAAGAAAAAGCTGCTTTATTTTGTCCATGAATTTTCACTAAATACATAATCATAAAACATATTTTAATATGAAGATCAACACTATTCAGGAAAGTTTTCAAATGATCTTCTCAAAGAAGATATAACCACAGTTTGATCAAGCACTTCACAGTTTACAAAGTGCTGTCACATGTCACCTTTCATTTGACCCTTACAACCAACTGGACATTTATATTGTTTGTCTCTGTTCTATAGACGATGAAACTGGGGTTGTTCAATGGATTAAGTACCCAAGGTAAAACAACTAAGTGTCAAAGACTTAAAATGGGTTCCTCTGCCCCTAATAAATGTCTATTCTAACACAAAACCACAGAAAGGTCAATCCCAAGTTTTAAAAAATTTAATGCTACTCTTAGCAATGTTCCGAGTTAAAAAATAATGAAACTAAAATGCTATATACAATAAGTTACTCTGCAAATAAACAGAGAAAACAAAATGCATCTGATTTTTATAAATTAAAAATTGTCCGACTATAATAAGGAAATCCTACAAAAAAGAATAGGAATAAACATTTAAAAGTTAAAGTTTACTTAACTTGATTCTTTAAGGTTTCAATTCTTTGTGAACAAATACATTAAAATTATTAAAACTCAAAGACGAAATTATTACTTCCAATATGAAATATAACACTCATTTAAAAATTTGCATGTGGTTCATAAAAAGCCAGTTCATCTTTTGACAGCTCATCTCCTGCCTCAAACACATGTCCTGAATAAAATAGAGATAATGTAGAAGTGTTCCCATACATAAAGGAAATGGTTTTAATCTGATCAGGAAGCTGAGATTTGCCATCAGAGAAATCTCAAGAAGTGGCTGCAAAGGAGCGCAGTGATTTCTCTGTAATTGCAGTAACATGTTAAATTTGAACAATTCATGAAACACGTGAGACAGTCTGTGTGGTTTTTTTTAATATAAGTCGATTTTAGCAAGTTAACTCACTATTTAGAAACACTAGCTTCTACTAATATAGAATGGACATTTTCTTATTTGGGGTCAACTTATTCTTAAGTAGAAAACGAGGAAATGTAAATGCAGGACATTTTATCTTATCTTTCCTTTCGATCTATGAATTAGAAACATAAAAGATTTGCAGTATTGTTCTGAAAAATGTTTAATATTAAAATACTATTATGTATTACTGGAAATATGAGACATCTTACGAACAAATAATCTATTAAACAAGCATACTCTATTCAGTGTTTCCCAAAGTGTGGTACGCGTACCCCCAGGGGTACGGGAAGAGTTTGGTGGGGATATTCACTGCACCGTGCTTAGCTGCGCCTAATTCTACGTTCTCATGAGTACGAGGGGTACTCAGCGTTACGAAAATTATAGAAGGGGTACACATATATCAAAAGTTTGGGAAACACTGCGGAAGGCTAATATGCAAATAGACCGAATGGTGAACAACCGAACAACCAGTGGCTATGACATGCACTGAGCACCAGGAGGCGTGTGTAGAACATGGCGGGCATCGGCAGCATGTGGCAGAGCGAGGAACATGGCAGGCACTGGCTGAGGCGGGATGGTGGAGCAGGTGAGTGGGGGCACCAGACCAAGCCGGGGGCACCACTCGCTTTCAACGGAGCGAGCCTCTGGTAGTCACTAAAAATTCTTTGCTCCTGCACACCACAGTCCGGCCCAGCGCTCACACCTACTGCCAGTGAGAGTCCTGCTCGCACCCACTGCCAGAACCCAGCGCTGGCCCTGACTGCTCAGCACCATCAGCAGATGTGAGCAGCAGCTGCCAACCTGATAGCCCCTGAAGGCTTCTCCACCACCCCCCCTGCTCCTGAGGGGCAATTGGGGCAGCAGCTGTCACTTGCAACCCCTGACAGTGCAGAGCGATTGGGACTGGCGCCAGCAATGGGTGCAAGCAGAGCCGGCACCATTAGCGCATGGGAGCGGCGGTGGCGGGAGCAGGGCTGCCGGCAGACAGGGGACCAGGGGCCGTAGCGGTAGAAGCCGGGTGGAGGTGCAGAGAATGGGCTGAGACCCACTCCTGTGTCCACCACAGCCTCTCGGCCCACAGTTCCTTTCAAGGTGCAAGAATTCGTGCACTTGCGCCACCAGTTCATTTAAGATAAAAAAGCCCAGACTTTATAACCTTATTTTAATTAACTACATAAAAAATTCTATTCATGTGACAGAGGCATAGTAAAATGGCATCCACTGCCCTGGCCCGGTGGATCCGTTGGAGCATCATCCCAAACACCAGGGAGTTGTGCACCAGGCCTCTAATGGAAAAGAAGCAAAAGGAAACTACATAACTAAAAAAATACAATACAGCAGTCACCCCGTTATTTGTGAGGAATACTGGTATGTCCCAAGACAATGCCTGAAATCATCCTATCTAATAAAGAGGGAATATGCAAATCAACCATCACACTGTCACCAAGATGGCGGTGCCCACAGAGGCGGCAGGGGTTTCCGTAACACAGATGACTGCACTCACAGCGGAGGCCAAGTTTCCATAACAAGCCTTAACAAGCAAAGGTCAGTGAGAGAAAGACAAATACCATATGTTTTCACTTATATTTGGAATCTGAAGGGCAATTTAAATGAACAAAACAGAAAGGAAGAGAACAGACTGAGTGTTGCTAGAGGGGAAAGAGATTCAGGGATTGAATGAAAAAGGTAAAGGGATTAAATTAAGTACAGATTGGTAGTTACAAAATAATCATGGGGATGTAAAATACGCATAGGAAATATAGTCAATAATATTTTAATGTTTATATTAATTTCAGAGGGAGGGAGAGGAAGAGAAAGAAACATTAATGATGAGATGAGCTGCCTCCCATCCACCACCCCCACCCCCACCAAAGACAGAACCTGCAACCCTGGTATTTGCCCTGATCAGAAATTGAACCACAACCTCCTGGCTCAACCAATGAGCCACTATATACCTATTAGAACACCTAAAATAATAACTCTGTACGGTGCCAGGTGGGTACTGAAAATGCTGGGGGAGGGGACACATTGCATAGTATGATTGTCTAACCACCCTGTGGTACACCTGAAATTTAATACAAAATAAAACTGAATGTAAACTGCAATATTTTTTAAAAAGGAAAGACTTTTAATGAGTACCAAGAATACACAATAGGAAAAGGATAGGCTTTTCAACAAATGATGCTGAGAAAACTGGATATCCACATGCAAAACAATGCAAAACAATGAAAATGGGCCCTTACCTTATACCGTGTACAAAAATAAACTCAAAATAGATTAAAGACTTGAACATGAGGCTTAAAACTATAAAACTCCTAAAAGAAAACCTAAGGGGAAAAGACTAATGACATTGGTCTTGGCAATGATTTATTAGATATGACTCAACAATTCCCCTCATAGGTATATATCCAAGAGAACTAAAAATAAATGTTCACATAAAAACTTGAACATGAATGTTCATACCAGCATTATTCACAATAGCCAAAAAGTGTAAACAACCCACATCAGTCAACTGATGGATAAACAAAATGTAGAAGTAATTTATTCAGCAATAAAAAGGAGTGAACCCCTGACACATGCTACATCGCACAACACTATGCTAAATGAAAGAAGCCAGATATTGTTATGATTCCATTAAAATGAAAAGTCCAGAACAGGCAAATACATATAGACAGAAAGTAAATTAATCGTTGCCAGTGGTTAGGACAAAGGGAGAATGGGAGTGACTGTTAATGGATATAGAGTTTCTTTTTAGGGTAACGAAAATGTCCTAAAATTGATTATGGTGATGGCTGCACAATTCTGTGAATACCCTAATATTCTTTGAAATGGGTAAGTTGTATAATACCTAAGTTGTAGCTCAATCAAGCTATTTAAGAAAAACTGCATGATGCCTAGAATTTGCTTCAAAATAATATGGAAGATCTCAATAAATGGAGAGACATTCTGTGGTCATAAATTTAAAATCTCTATACAGTGTCCATTAGCAAATGGGTAGATTAAAAAACTTCGGTGCACAATGTAATACTACATTGGTGTAAAAAAGAAAGAACTCTTACCATTTGCAACAGCATGTATGGACCTGGAGAGCATTACGCTAAGTGAAATAAACCAGCCAGAGAAAGATAAATATCACATAATCTCACTCATTTGTGGACTATAATGAACAACATAAACTGATGAACAAAAATAGATCCAAAGACACAGAAGCATTGAACAGACCATCCAATCTTAGAGGGAAGGGATGGGGGAGAGATCAACCATAGGATTTGTATGCAAGCATATAAGCATATCCAATGGACAAAGACAGTAGGGGAGTGAGGGCAAGTGGGGGGGGGGGAGAGGTGAGTGGGGGGAAAAGAGACATATGTAATACTTTAAACAATAAAGAATCTAAATTAAAAACAAAAGTTTTTTAAAAATCTCTATACAGTAAGGAAAGACTCCCCAAATTATATTTTTCCCAAAGTGTGGTACGCGTACCCCCAGGGGTCCGGGAAGAGTTCGGTGGGGATATGCACTGCACCGTGCTTAGCTGCGCCTAATTCTACGTTCTCATGAGTATGAGGGGTACTCAGCGTTACGAAAATTATAGAAGGGGTACACATATGTCAGAAGTTTGGGAAATACTGGATTCTATTCCTATCAAAATCCTAACAAGGTATTTTTTTTGTGGACATAGACGAAATTATTCTAAAAGTTAAATGAAGAAACAAATCGCAAAAGCAATCTTAACAAAGTTGGAGGTTTACTTTACCTGATATTAAGACCTACTATACATGTAATTATCAAGACAGTATGGTACTGACAAATACATAGATCAATGAACAAAATACAGAACCCCAAAGCAGACCACCAAAAATATGTCCAAACTGATTTTTTACAATGGGCAAAAACAATTCAATGGAGGAAGAATAGTCCTTTCAAAAATAGTGCTGAAACAATTAAACATCCATGAGCAAAAAAACAAAAAAAACACCAAACACAATTTTTTCCGAAGATGGCGCCAAAAGTGAAAAAGGAAACCCCTGCCCTTCCTAAAGCCTAAGCCAAAGCAAAGGCTTTGGAGTTAAAGAAAGGCATCCACAGCCACACAAAAAAGACCCGCTCTACCACTGAACCACACCGGCTGGCTGACAATGGTCCTTAAAGAACTCTCAAAACTGACAGCCAAAAAATGTTTAATCTGATTACCTGACTTGAGAATGAGCAAAAGATATAAACAAAAAATAAATAGATATAAAAATGTTCAATATGATTAGTCGTTAGGGAGATGCAAATTAAAATTGTAAGATATCACTATGTACCTATTAGAACAGCTAAAATAATTAATAGCAATAATAACAAAATGCTAACAAGGATGAAGAAAAAGTAGATCTTTCATCCGTTGCTGACAAGAACGTAAAATGGTGCCGCTATCCTGGAAGACAGTTTGGAAGTTTCTTACAAAACTGAGCATGCCCTTGCCGCCCAACCCAGAAAGTTCACTATATATATTTGATTTTTTTACAGCAAGGAAGAGAGAGAGAGAGTTAGAAACATCAATGAGAATCATTGATCAGTTGCCTCTTGCACACCCTCCACTGGGGATGTGCCCGCAACCAAGGTACATGCCACTGACCGGAATTGAACCCGGGACCCTTCAGTCTGCAGGCCGACGCTCTATCCACTGAGCCAAACTGGTTTCGGCGGAAGTTCGCTCTTTACCTCAGAGAATTATACACAAAATCCTGTACATAAATGTTCATAACCACTTTATTCTTAATAGCAAAATTCTGAATAATACCAAAAGTCCTTCAATAGGTGAATGGTTAAACAAAAGTACATATTAACATACCATTACATGCTATTCTTGAAAGAATAAACTATAGAGATAGAGAATGAGTTATCAGGGAACAGGGAGAGGGTTTGGGTTGGGATGCGACTATAAAGGGGTAGCAAGAGGGGTTTTCTTTGTGGTAATGGAACAGTTCTGTTACCTTTGCTGGGGTGACAGTTACATAATTTTATATATGGGAGAAAACGGCATAAAACTATACACACACAAATAAACTCAGGTTTTTAAAAATGGTAAAACTGAGTAAGTTTAGTTAACAGTGATGTGCCAGTATCAATTTCTTGGTTTTGATGTCTTACTAGAGCATTTTAAGATGTAACCACTGGGGGAAAGCTGGATAAAAGATATATAGGACTATACTAATTTTGCAGCTTCTTGTGAGCCCATATTGCTTCAAAATACAGTTGGAGAAAAAAATGAGAGGGGAGAAAAGAAATGTAGGTACAGGCAAACCGCACAGACATTGCAGATTTGGCTCCTGACCACCACCATAAAGTGAGCTGTCATCTTTTTGCTAGTAGAGGGTCTGCCCTTCAATTTGTTAAAAATGCAACATTGCCCAGCCGGTGTGACTCAGTGGTTAAACGTCGACCTATAAACCAGGAAGTCACAGTTTGATTCCAGGTTAGGGCACATGCGGGGGTTTAGGTGGGGGAGGGGGTGGTCAGCGTGCGAGCAGGGGTTGATCTTTCTCATCATTGATGTTTCTCTCTCTCTCTTCCTTTCCCTTCCTCTCTGAAATCAATAAAAATATATTTTTAAAAACTGCAACATCTATGAAGCACAATAAAACGAGGTATGCCTGTACTAATGAAATGAGACTGGCCATTAATTGCTAACTCTTGAAGTTAGTCATAGATATATGGAGATTAATACTACTACTCTATTTTTCACCTATTTATTTTTTTCCATAATAAAAGGTTTAATGAAAATATAAGAAAGCCATATATCAAAATATTAATAGTACCTTCTCCAGTTGATTTTTACTTTTGCTAATATGCATTTTAAATTTTTTCTATAAAATTAATTTATTATACAAAACAATGTTTAAAGAAACCTTTGCTCATATGGTCTTTTGTCCTCATTGTTTTACTTATATTTTTTAAAAATAGTACAAAAAAATTTTTTTAACATAGAAAGATCCCCATTTATATTTATTCCTGACAATACACAGCTTTATTTGAAAATATTTCATCTAAAATCTCCAATTTATATTTCACCCAGTTACATTTCACCTGAAAGTTCCATTAGTTTTTCTAAAATTAGCCAAAATACTTGCTAGAATAGATTTCCAATCTGCACAATAATTCACTATTATTGTGATCTTCATATTTACAGACTGCATGTTTAAATTCAAGAAACCATTAGACATTTAACAAGTCCAGTTGGTTTTGTAATTGCAATGTTGCCTAAGATATCATTCATTATTAACTTTAAATTTTGTTTTAAAATTTTATGTGCTATTTTCCTTTTTTTTCATTTTTTTTAAAGCAGATGCTGAAAAGTTCAACACATGTGAATCTGAAAAAGTAACAATAATTCATTGAATACTGAGATTCACACAATATAATTATATTTTTATTTGGTTACTTTATTTGTATATCAAGCAAAATGATACAATATTATTTTCCTCAATAATTATTTAAGTTAATTTTAATTAAATAAGTTAAAATTATTTATAAAGAAATAACAAGAGACCTGAGCTCTGCATTATCTGTGGAACCTTTGGTAAGTCAGAATCTCTCTGAAATTCCATTTCCTTATCTACATACTGAAAGGGTTATACTTGTTAATCTTCCAACTCCAAAATCCTGTCATGAGGCTCTAAAATATACTTAATAAGCTTTGACCCAAGATTCTAATAAAATCTTTGGAAAAACATTTATAATAGATGTATCACAGAAATGTCAATTTAATTATTATAATTATAAAAAATAACATAATTACATTGTTTATTTTTATTATAACTTTATAAATGACTTATATACTTAAATTATTTAGTAGAATATTATTCCCAACATATTAGATCAGGATTTCTCAACATCTACACTACTGACATTCTGCACTGGAAAGTTCTTTGTTGTGGGGGCGGGCTATCATGCCCATTGTAGGGTGTTTAGCATCTCCTACTATATACCACGGAGAATCCTCCAGTGCAACCAAAAATGTCTTCAGACATTGGTGGAGACCTCTGGTATTGGATTTTAAAATCTGAGAGTTCTTTGGAGATGGAAAGAAGGAAGAAGAAAGATTGTTTTTGCGATTAAGGAAAAAAGGCATTAGAAAAGCTAGGAATGAAGAAAACAAAAAGGTTCAATTACAACTCATACCACGATACAAAGAAAAGGTACTTTTTTGTTTAAGGCTTACTGAAAACATGTTAATAAAACACTGTTGTATAGATCCAATACGGTAAGTAACAAGAACAAAACTAATAATATATATATAAAGCTGAGATTATCCACAGGTACACCATCCTCAATAAAGAGCATCCTCAATAAAGCCAACGTGTGTGGGTTTTTACCAGAGATTATTGAAATTAACATAATTATTCTCCTCCCTACCATTTGTGGGGAGGCTAAACATCTCAAGTTACCTGCTGTTCTCTAACCAGTGAGAACACCCACATGAAAAACACATTCACCAGTTAAATACAAAAAGCATCTATCTGTTTTAATTACGTGTAAATGGGCTACAAATGCCATGAAAAGTAACACTGAGGAATATCCTCAAGTCCTTTATGTATTGGCCAAAGACATTCAGTGTGGAGAAACTACATTTAATTGTTACAACAGAAAATTAAATATTCATCCATCCATTTTTTGGCTCTTTAATACTCACTATAAAATCAACTCAGTCATTATTTTCCACCAAACAGACAAATACCCAGTTTCCTTAGTCTATTCTTGGATAGGTCACCAGACTGGGAATAAGAGACCCAGTCTATTCCCAGCTGCAAAACAGACTGGTAATCTCAAACAAATCATTCACTCAGGCTAAGGTTCTATACCCGTATCCTGCTGACAATACTGAAAATCTGCCCAGAAACATGCACTGAGAAACCCGGGACTTCCTCCTACACCCAAAGGACAACTGCAAACGTATTTTTAGATTTATTAAATCGAAAAATCTGAATAGCATTTTATTTATAGCAACATTTAAAATACTTGAAATTTCAAAACTGCATGGTGCCTTTACCATTGCTATTAAATTAATGAGAAATGCTTTTTTTTAAATACCATGCCCGATTTTGCAAAACTCTATATGTAAACTACACAAATCATGATTATTATGTACAACCAAAAAAATAAATAAAAGCTGTTTTTAACTCAAGCTCTCGGGAGGGGTTTAACTCTAGTTTTTAGTGTCCTACGCAAGCAGCTCTTTCCTGACGCTGGAAGAAGAGTTCAAAGTCTGGACGGAAAGGTCTGCCCCACGGTCTAAATCTGGAAGGGCCTGAGGGCTCCAGCCACCGAACCTGCGGCTCTTACCGCGCACCCACGCGGCGGCTCCATTCCTCCGCTCTCCTGTCAGTCAGTGCGAGCGTCTGCCGGCCACGTTACCGGCTGACCTTTCCGCACACGGACGGTCAGCACAGGGCGGTCCCGCAGAAGATGGGGGTCAGGAGGGAAAAGGTGAGCACAAAGGTCCGGCCCCCAGTCAGGCAGCCCCTTGTGGGCGGAGAAGCCACTCACAGTCCGCCATCTGGCTGCGGGCTGCGGGCTGCCCCCCGCGGACCCGGAACACCCGGCCCGGGAGGCCCCACCGCCCGCCCGGGCCCGGCCCCTCCCTCCCCCCCACCCCCCACCCCCCTACCCCCCCCTGCAGGAAAAGCTTGACTTCCCCGCGCTCCCCGCCGCCTCCCAGCACACGCGCTCACTGACACGAGGACACACACACACACACACATACATACACACACGGAAGCCGGCGCCAGGAAAGCCCCTCCCGCCGGGCGCCTCACTAACCAGAGCGGCCCCAGAGGAGCCGCGGGAGCCCGAGTCCCCGCAGCGCCGCCCCCAGGCTCCGCGGGCCGAGCTGCGGGCTCCCAGGCCGCCGCTCCGCCCGCTCCGCCCGCAGGCTCGCCGAGCGCCGGGCACAGTCCGCCCGTGCGGCTGCGGGTCAGGCGCGCGCTCCAAAGCCCGGAGGACAGCAGGCGCCCTGCCCTCTCCGCCCGGCTTCTTAAGAAAAAAGATCACATGCATAATTACCCTGGGTGAAACCCCCTTCCTCACTGAACACTCATCAAAACAAGTCCAACGCCCCCCTCGCAGTGAGAGACCTGTCAGGGACTCTGACCTCAGGCTCCTCTCACTCCTGCCCCACACCCGCACTGACCACTGCAGCTGGCCCTCCTTCCCGGGTTCAACCCGAGAACTGCTTTTCCCAAAAGAACACTCTCCCAACTTTACTCTCTGAACTTACTTTTCTACTGCAACAAGCTCCCTCATAAATCCCTTCCACCTCCCACTTACCTCTCCACAACTTCTATAATTTGTATTAGCTCCCACCAAATGATTCATAAATAACTTTCTCAAACGCTGCATTTTTCTGTCCGGTCCCTCATTCCCTGACGCCCCATTTAACACCCAAATTGCCCTCGAATTTTGTGAACATACTTCAGAGAGGCCACCACAGTCACTGAAAAAATCCATTTCCTAAGCATACCCCCAATTAACAGTTTGACAAGGATCTTTCCAAATATTCGCTACCAATTCATTTGAACCACTCATAACTCAAGACCACCATCCCATTTCCCTAAAGACTAATTATAGAACCTAATCAAATTCACACATTACCTCAACCACTATCTGTAACCATACATGCAGGTGTGTGTGTGTGTGTGTGTGTGTGTGTGTTGACAAGCACACATCTATAGGACCCATACTACACCTTTATCTCGTCTTTTTTTTTTCTCTTTCATTGTCTCATTTCCAGATACCCAACTCCTATCCTGTTACGTCACTTACCTATATTAAACTAATATAATTATCACTTAAATATTCTCCATTTCTACTATAATCCTTAAGATATCAGTCTAAGCCATACAATCCACTCAAATATTCAGAATATACCTCCCTCCTCTCCAAGGCCCAGCTGTTTGAAACTAGTCCTAGAAACAATTCTAGACGAAATCAAGGAGGTTACAGCCAAGACTGAGTTGGGCAAAGTGACATCCCGTGGCCCACTTAGGTTGTCAAAGCTCTGGATCCCACAGGCCTTTCATTATTAAATTTGGAGGGTCAGAACGTGTACTTTGCTCAGAGGTTGAAAGAGTTGGTCAATCATGTGAGGCACACAAGGGTATGAAGCACACAGCATTGGTATCCTCATGGTTTAAGTGTCAGTTGCGAGGATCACGGCAAGGCATTGATAGAGAAACTCAAAAACCACAGTTCGGTAAGCAATCACTTAAGGAGTCAAATCTTTGATAGTACAAGGGGAAAACTGACAGAAGATGAAGTCTGACATAAATGAATACTACTACAGAGCTGGACAAACAAAAGTGTGAGAGCAGCCCTAACCGGTTTGGCTCAGTGGATAGAGCGTCGGGCTGCGGACTGAAAGGTCCCAGGTTCCAGTCCGGTCAAGGGCAGTACCTTGGTTTCGGGCACATCCCCAGTAGGAGGTGTGCAGAAGGCAAATAAACGATGTGTCTCTCTCATCGATGCTTCTCTCTATCCCTCTCCCTTCCTCTCTGTAAAAAAAAAAAAAAAAAAAAAAAAAAAAAAAAAAAAAAATATATATATATATATATATATATATATATATATATATATATATTTTTTTTTTTTTTTTTTTAAGAAGTTTGAGAGCAGAAAAAAAGCCAAAGAATATGAGGTCTTGTCTAGGTCTTAAATATCATCAATAGAAGATGATGAAGGTTTCAAGCCCTTAAATATTCAAGATTTAAAAGCAAAACACAACAAAAATAAAAGCAGTGTTTCCGTTTTAGCCACATTTTGTTTTTGGAACTGCAAGGCAGCTCCTTTTGCGATTTCAATAAATGATAAATAACTAGAAATAAGACAAGAAAGCATTTCTATAAAACTGTATAACTGGGAATCTCCCATATCCCAGGAATAAATGAAATGAGAACAAAGAGCAAACCAGCCTTATAACACTAAGGAATATGAGAAAAAATCATTTAGACCAAAATGAAAAAAACTACAGAAGCTATTTTAGACCCATTAGGACACCTACTTCCTACCATCAACCCGTTCTTCCCACTTTTTACCGGAAACTCTTTACATATACAAATTACCTCCACACAATTGTTTACAAACGAATTTGATGTGGTTTTGAGGCACTCAAGTAGAGATCAAAGATCCCAAAGTCTCTATCATTTATGCTATTTCTTTTAAAGCGTTGCATGATATACTATCATTTTTATAACATCAAGGGTGGCAGGGAGTCCTTATTTTGCACGGAGAAGAAATAGGCTCCTGGCATTCGTTATTTCCTAAGTAGCACTGTTTCCTCCATATTTTTTCTGCTACAAGCCACTCACACTTCTCTTCATCTTACTCTTACTCCTCTTCAGGTCAACTCCCACCTCCTCATTCATTTCTATATTATCCATTTACTAGCTTTATCAGCTTGTCCATGTTCTTTGTCAACAAATTACTCCATGTTTTTTGCCTTTATATTAGTACACCTTTACCTCATCTTTTTTTTTCCTTCACTGTCTCATTTCTAATCTACAAATCTCTCAGTTGAGTTTATACCAGAATATTACCTATGAATGGTTACGATTTTGAAGTATAATTTATTGATAAACTTAAAGAACTAGTAAATGTAATATGTCCATCCATCTCCAATGCCACTGCAACTCAGATCACTGTCATATCTGGGTTGGACTGCTGTGATTACTTCCTCATTTTATCTCAAACTTGGCTTTTCCTGGAAAACCTGCTTTTCTCAAGGCTGAGATATATACATTCTCCTACTCCTTCAGCTTATTAAAGGAACAGCTGCTTCCCCAGGGACACTCCCACTGTTCTCAATCACAAAAAATCTCCTTGCAATTCACATGACTCACTTAAACCATTCCATCTGCAACATCACCAAGCCCCACTCTCCCCTCCCACCTTCCTTTCCCAAAGATTTCAGTTCTACTTTGTCCCAGATTCAGCCATTATTCTCAGTGACTTCAAAAGCAATGCTGAAGAACTTTCTATACCAAGCATGTCAAACTCAAAGGCTAACAAGGGCCAAATAAACAAGGTTTAAGTTTATGTGGGCTGCAAAAAAACAAAAGCTTCAATTTTCATAGAAACGTGGGCTTATTTGCTGAATACAAAGGGTTGAAATAAAGGAGTAATCATTAATATAAAATAGAACATTTTAATAAAAATTAATATTTTTTCTTGAACATTAACTTACCAGACACTGAATAACTGCACAAATTAATAAGCGTTAATACAAATAACCTTATTTTTCTTGTTCTCAGAAAGCAAAGTATTTCCTGTTGTGCACACCAAACAAGTCAATACAAAACTAATGACATGGAAATCGGCTACTAAAATATTCGCTGCTAGTATTAGTGGGGAGAAATAGTGTTGTAAGGCACATAAGGGAAATGAATGCAACACAATTATAGTAATCAGTCATTAGCAAACGTTATAGTTTGTTACTAATAATTATGTATAACAGGATACCGTAAAATTTAAGTTACGAAATTTTTATTACAATATTTCTTACATACAGTTATTTTGGCTGGGTCACAAAAATATTCGTTGTAGGCCTCAAGTTTGACATGTCTGTTCTACGCCCTTACCTTCTTCAAATCCTAAAACCTTCATCTGTACCTCACTCACGCATATGTATACTGAAAAGAGGTCATCGATTGAAAGTACTGTACCATTAGGATTTTAAGTTCAGAAGCCCTTTCTTTTTTTAATAACTACTTTTTTCTAGTTCTGTGCCTGCTCTTCACCTCCTTTTAACTGCACTTCTCTTTCTACACAATTTAAAACTGTCCATCAGCCATTTTAATACTGCCCTCTCCAGAATATCATGACCTTCCATTACATTTGCCATGTATCTCCCCAATAATAGACAATCTTCACCATCTATTTTCTCCACACTCTCCCACACACTGGTGTTAAGCACCCCCAGAGAACTATGAAATCTTTTACTCTCATCTCACTGATTAATCTAAATTATATGTGTGTTTTTGTTAATCCTTACCGGAGGGTATATTTTTTCCATTGCTTTTTTGAGAGAGAGTGGAAGGGAAGGGGGAGGGGAGAGACTCAGAGAAAAACATCCATGTAAGAGAGACACGTCACCTGGTTGCTCCCCCTCACGCACCCTGACCGGGGTGGGAGCAGACCCGCAATGCAGGTATGTACCCTGGACCAAGAACCTAGCCCATGAACCTTTGGTGCTCAGGCCAACATTCTAACTGAATCACACTGGCCAGAGCTTCAAATCATTTAAAATATAAATACTTAGTCCCATCAAATAATCTATTTCATGGAATCCTCTCAAACAACACCTTCTCCACCTGTAATCAAATCCTCTTTATAGCTTCTAAAAAATTCTGTATCTTGCCGAAACCAGTTTGGCTCAGTGGATTGAGCTGACTGAAGGGTCCCAGGTTCGATTCCGGTCAAGGGCATGTACCTTGGTTGCGGGCACATTCCCAGTAGGGGGTGTGCAGGAGGCAGCTGATCGATGTTTCTCTCCCATTGACGTTTCTAACACTCTCTCTCTCTCTCTTCCTCTCTGTAAAAAATCAATAAAATATTTTTTTTAAAAAAGAACTGAAATTCTTTAAAAAGTAAAAAAATAATTTAAAAAAATAAAAAATTCTGTATCTTCATTCACTTGTTACTTCTTGCCTCCAGTTTTGGAAGAAGAATTTTCCCACTTCTTAAAATGAACTTAATATAATTCCTACAGTCAATTCTTCCATATTAACCCAACCCATCCAGTCTTTTACCCCCATGCGTTCTGGCCTCTGAACTGTTCTCTCCCTCTCTCCACGCCACCCCCCCAAAAAAAAAATTCCATGTACCAAATCCTGTGATGTACCACACAAGTCCTTATCCTCTCTTTGGCAATGACACCTGAACTACCTTTGGTTTTTGTCACTGTTCCACGTTTCTTCTCTGGTCTCTCTAGTTGCTTCTTCTGTCTCGAATGAGCCCAGTGAATGTGGGTATTTTCCCCAAGTTCAGTCCTTTCTCTAATTCTCTCCCCATCACAGTCTCATCTCTAACCACTGCTTCTACATTTCCATTCTTCATATAATTCTCTTCCCAGAGCTCCCAAAACAATCATTAAACCATCATCCTCTGCTAATCTAATTTATTCCTGAGCAATTGGAATATAATGGTTTCTTTTTAACTAGATTCTTCATTTATTGCTTCAAGTAACATTTCAATTATCAGTCCAAATAATTTAATAGCCATCAGCACCCTGCCAAATCCAGAATTAGTAGCTTCTACTATCAACTCTATACACATATTCCCAAATCTCTATTGGATCTCTTTCCCCAAGTGAGTCCATTATTTTTAATTCTAGCTAGATTCCCCTTGGATACTTCCACTGGTGCCTCACACTGGTCAATGTGTATTAAAATTAAAGTAGCCATTCTTTCGCACCAAAATAGTTCTGCTAACTGATCCAATAATTTCTGTTAATGGCACCATTCTCACAGTCATCCATGTTAAAAGCCCTAGAACAGGGGTCTTCAAACTACGGCCCGCGGGCCACATGCAGCCCCCAGGGGAGTCTGATCCTGCCCGCCAGGTTTTTTGGGCAGTGAGCGCAGCCAAGGTGTTACAGTAGGGATTAGTAGTTCATATAGTCCGGCCCTCCAGCTCTCTGAGGGACCGTGATCTGGCCCCCACTTTAAAAAGTTTGAGGACCCCTGCCCTAGAACTTAACACAACTTTTCTTGTCCACTTTTTCTCCAGTTTCTCAAAAGCCCATTTGTTGTTCAAGTCTTTCTTTGTAATATTTCTTATGTCTATCCCTTTCTTTTTATTCCCACCATTACCGTCCAATTTAGACTCTCAATTCTTCACACTTTGTCCTGGCCTTCTAACTCTGTCTCCTAGTCACTAGGTTCTCTCCACTGCAAAACAAAAACAGGTCACATTACTATTCTTGAACCCACCTGATTTCCCCACTCAAAAATTAGCAAAGAGGGACATCAGTAATACTCTCAACAATAAAGATTTTAAAAAATAAACAAAAAACCAGCAATGGTCCCCCATTGCATACTGAGCCAAGTTAAAACTCCTTAGACTTCCAAAAAATAGAAATTACTCAGTTATTCAACAATTATGGAACGGGTAAATGCTCTATGGTATCTATATATATAAAAGGCTAATATTTAAAGTGTCCCCTAGAGAGTTCAACCAGGAGGCCGGGAGTTTGATCACTCGCTATCATGTGCACTGTCCACCAGGAGGCGGTGCAGAAAGGAAGGCCCCAGCCGGCAGCCAGAAGGCCCTTATCAGTCCTGATCGCCGTCCAGGCCTAGGGACCCTATCCACGGATGAATTTCGTGCATCGGGCCTCTAGTATTCATATAATGGAATCCAATAGAGCAATGAAAAAGAATGAACTACTGCTATACACACCTTAGTTGAATCTCTCAGACATGTTGAGCACGAGAAACCTCTACAGACATGTATGACTCCACTTACATAAAATGAAAAAACTCACAAGGCTACTCTGTTATGACAGAGGTATTAATAGTTACTTTTGGTTGGAGGAGACATCAAATTAAGGAAGGCTTCTAACATGTGGAAATATTCTATATATTGAACTCAGCAGTGGTTACACGTCATTGTATACCTAAAAAAATTCATTAACCTGTATCTTTCAGATGTGCGTACTTTATGTAAGTTACATCTCAAAAATATTCTTAAAGCCAGTTTAGTCTGAATTTTTAGATGTTCCAACTACTTTCCAGTTTTATTTCTCTCCATTCATCAACATGAGTCCTAAATTCTAGCTAATTTAGGCCACCAACCTCTAAACATATTCAGAACTTTTTTGTCACTCATATCACTCCTTCTTCTTAGAATGCCACTTTCCACCATTTTGCCTACCACAATCCTATTTATCCTTCAAGGTCTAAGCTACATACTAATTCCATACAAAATTGAACCTGCCACAGTACCTCTGTCATAGACAGATGTGTGCACACTTTTGTCCCTGGATAAACCCCCAAAGAACATGAAGTGCAGGATGTATAAATACTAGAAGCCTGGCGCACGAATTTGTGCATAGGTGGGGTCCCTTGGCCTGGCCTGTGGGTTTGGGCCAAAACTAGCTCTCTGACATCCCTTAAGGGGTCCCAGATTGCGAGAGGATGAACGCCAGGCCGAGGGACCCCACTGATTGGTCCAAGGAGAGACACGGAAGCTTGGCCAGATAGGGAGGAACCATGGGAGGGCTCCAGGGCGTGTCTGGCCCCTCTTGCTCAGTTCCAATTGGCCTGACCCCAACAACAAGCTAACCGAGACAGCTGATCCTCACCTCACAGCCAACGGACCTGGAGGTCAATTCCTCCCAGTGACACCAACAACAATCAAGACTTAACTACAATAAGGCTGTACATGCAGTACACAAAGGGGAGCACCAAGAGTGTCTACCTCAGGTAACTGGGGAGGCTGACCCACCGGCCCATATAGGACACCAAGTACACAAACCCACCCTACCAACTCAGGGAAGCAGCAAATGCCAAGACAAAGAAACATCTCAAATGAAAGAAATGGAGGAGAACAAAACACTGGATATAGAGTTCAAAACCATGGTTATAAGGTTTTTCAAGAATTTCCTAGAAAAGACCCATACAATTATCAGCTGATTTTTCAACAGAAACTATGCAGGCCAGATGGGAGTGGCAAGAAATATTCAAAGTGATGAATAGCAAGAACCTACAACCAAGATTACTCTACCCACCAAAGTTATCATTCAGAATTGAAGGGCAGAGAAGAGCTTCACAGATAAGAAAAAGCTAAAGGAGTTCATCACCACCAAACCAGTATTATATGAAATGCTGAAAGGTATTCTTTAAGAAGAGGAAGAAGAAGAAAAAAGTAAAGATAAAAATTATGATCAACAAATACATATCTATCAACAAGTGAATCTAAAAATCAAGTGAATTAAAAATCTGAGGTACAAAATAAACTGGTGAATATAATAGAATCAGGGGCAAAGAAAGGGAGTGGATTGATAATTATCAGGGGGAAGGGGTGTGGGGGGTGCAGGAAGAGACTGGACTAAATCGTATACCTATGGATGAGGACAATGGGGGGAGATAAGAGCAGAGGGTGGGGTGGGAACCAGGTGGAAGGAAGCTATGGGGGGAAAAAGGAGAAAAAATTGTAATAATCTGAGCAATAAAGAATTATTAAATAAAAGTAAAAAAGCTAACTGACTGGTCAGAGCATGCCCCCTGGTGGTCAGTGCACTTCATAGAAACTGGTCTACCGGTCAACTGTCTGCCCCCTGGTGGTCAGTGCATGGCACAGCAAGCAGTTGAGCAGCCTTGGCATATCACTAGCATATTGCGCTTTGATTGGTTGAACGGACGACCAGACGACCGGACACTTAGCATATTAGGTGTTTATTATTATTTTTTAATATATTTTATTGATTTTTCACAGAGAGGAAGGGAGAGGGATGGTTAGAAACATTGATGAGAGAGAATCATCAACCAGACGCCTCCTGCACACCCTCTATTGGGGATGTGCCCGCAACCAAGGTACATGCCCTTGACCGGAATCGAACCTGAGACTTTTCAGTCCGCAGACCGATGCTCTATCCACTGAGCCAAACCAGTTTCAGCATATTAGGCGTTTATTAGATAGGATATATCCTTCACACAGCCTGCCATAGAATCTTGCCCACAATGAGCATACAAAAATATTCCCTGAATAACCCTACCTTCTCAAACCCATCCATCACTATCTCCACTCACAATTTATTCCTGTTTACATATTTAATTATTCAACAAATAATTGAAACTGTAACTACTTACTCTAATATACCCGACTAAACTACCCAAAAATGCAATTCAATTTTAGCTGCTGCCTTTGGAATCTTTCCACAACTCTAAATTTGTCATCTTCCCCTTTTCTCTCCATCTAATCACATCCCATCTCATTTCTAATCCTGCTGCTATCAAAGTAATTTGAGTCTCTCTCTGTTTCCCCAGTAGCCTCTTAACTAAGCTTCTCACCTCCAATCTTACTGTACCACCACACTGCCCCCAATCTATCCTGTATGCCATACAGTGTATGGTATAGACCAGTGTTTCCCAAACTTCTCTCATGATGAGAATCACCTGGTGGAGTTGTTAAAACACAGATTCCTGAATCCCAACTATGAAGTGCTAAACTAGAATTTTTGAGAACATATAGGTAAAATTGCATACCTAACTTAGTGCTCTGTATATAAAATCTGTCTTAGAGCACTAGTTAAGTATACAATTTTACCTATATGTTCCCAAAAATTCTAGTTTAGCACTTCTTAGTTGGGATTCAGGAATCTGTGTTTTAACAACTCCACCAGGTGATTCTCATCATGAGAGAAGGTTGGGAAACACTGATCTAATATACAGTCCTTGATTCAATTCTCAAAAAAGTTCAATATCTATACTTTATATGTTAACATACTTTAATCCTCAAACCCTTGCCAGAAGGTATAATGATTATCAATTTCCTGATGAGAAAACTGAGTCTCGGAAAAGCAATGTCTCCATAGTCATAGCCTGGGTAAACAGAAGGGCCAATACTAAAACCCAGCTTCTGTTTGCTTACTAAGAACAACACTACATCATATCAAACACAAACTAGTTTAGCTTTCAAGGCCATCCATTTTCTACCCAACTCCCAAATAACTCTCTTTCTACCATATATCATATTATGCCCTGTTCATGAACTCTATGTTCCAAACTACAAGTGATCATTATTTAGTACTAAAATCAGTTTAATGAGTGACAGCCATCGTTTTATTTTCTTTCTATTCAAACAGAATAGAAAACATCCGAGTACATCCAACATGGTAAGAACTGTTATTCTTATTGAAACATTTTGTTCTATACATACACACAAACACTCATACATGCATGTATTTGGTGAAGATATAACATGTATTTCTTATTGTAGGCCATAATAAAAATTTTTAAAAATTATCTCTCACTACACTATTCTCCATACATCCTTGGCTCCTCACCTCCAAACCTTTGATTTTGCTAATCCCTCAGGTTGGAATGCTCTCTTTCTAGTAATTTCTGCTAGTCAGGATCCTATTACCCCTTCCAAGACTAGCTAAAATACCACTTCCATGCCACTAAATGCAGTCCCAAGTTTCCCCTTAGTCAAATGTTTTTTACTCCCTTTTACTTCAGTAACATTCAGCATTTTTCTTATGACACTTTTGTTGTCATAGTGTAGTTATTTGTGCAAAAGTCCAGCTCCCTATTAGAATATAAATCCGAAAGGATTTATTCCTGACTGCATCCAACAATGCTTTTGCATATAAGAAATGCACATAGTCTACAGACTAAAGAAAACTCATTCAGCCTAGCCGGCTTGGCTCAGTGGATAAAGCATCGGCCCATGGACTGAAGGGTCCCAGGTTCGATTCCATTCAAGGGCACGTACCTTGACTGCAGGTTCCCCCGCCCAGGACCGGTGCATGCAGGAGGCAACCAATTGATATGTCTCTCTCACATCAACGTTTCTCTCTGTCTTTCCCTCTCCCTTCCACGCTCTCTAAAAATCAATGGAAAAATATCCTTGAGTGAGGATTCACACACACACACACACACACACACACACACACACTCACACACTAAAAAAAAAAAAAAAAAAAAAAAAAAAAAAAAAAACCCTTATCCAATCATTTTCTGAAACCTCAATTATAAATCTACATAATTTCTACTACATTCTGACTTCTGTAATCCTTCAAATAATCTTACCATCTTCCTCCTAAAACAGGTATTTCAAACAATCCTCTTTCCCTTCAATCTTCTCTTGCTTTCCTCTAAACATAACCTATTATATATTAACTAGAGGCCGAGTGCGGGGGGGGGGGGGGGGGGGGGGGGGGGGGGGGGGAAGTACCCTCAGCACAGCCTGCACCCTCTCCAATCTGGGACCCCTAGAGGGATATCCAACTCCCCATTTAAACAGCAGTCAGACATTCCTCTCACAATCCAGGACTGTTGGCTCCCAACTGCTCACCTGCCTGCCTTCCTGACTGCCCCTAACCGCTTCTGCCTGCCAGCCTGATCACCCCCTAACCACTCCCCTGCCAGCCTGATTGATGCCTAACTGCTCCCCTACCAGCCTGTCTGCCCCTAACTGCCCTCCTCTGTAGGCCTGGTCCCTCCCAAATGCTCTCCCCTGCAGGCCTGGGTCCCTCCCAACTGTCCTTCCCTGCAGGCCTAGTCGCCCACAACTTCCCTCCTCTGCTGGTTTGGTCATCCCTAACTACCCTCCCCTGCAGGCTTGATCACATCCAACTGCCCACCCCTGCTGGCCATTTTGTGGTGGCCATCTTGTATCCACATGGGGACAGGATCTTTGACCACATGGGGCAGCCATCTTGTGTGTTCTGGAGTGATGGTCAATCTGCATATTACTCTTTTATTAGATAGGATCATTTTCTTCTTTCAGAATCATACTTTCTATAAGATAACACCTCTCTTTCTCCATCTACTTATCTTTCACTTTATTCCTAGTTTTCTAACATCCATAATGATAGACCTTATAATCTTCAAACAGATTTTTCTTTCATTTTCTCTTCAGTAGACTTTTCAATCCATGTACATACAGGGGTAGGTTAACAGTTGTGAGAATGCAAAACAGTTTATTCTTGTATTACTTGTTTGTATTATTTGTCTTATTGTTATTATTTCATATTCTTCTTATGATTTATCTTTTAGGTAATGATGGCTGTTTGAAGATTATAAGGTCTATCATTACTGTTGCCCACCCCTGTATGTCAGCCCCAATAAATAAATTGAAACAAACAGAAAACATATAGACAATTTAGAGCACCTAATTTATCTCAGATTCTTTCTCATTCATTCATTTATTCATGGAGCATGTGTCTACTTTACATATGCCCTCAATTCTACCTATTCTCTGTAATTCAGAAAGCAAGGTTGAGAAAAGCATTCAGGAAAATGCTAGAATAACAGAGCCAAGCTGACTCAGGCTCTTCACTCACAGAAACCAAGCAATTTGTGGGGTACAGGCTCAAAAAAAGGAAAAACTAAAAGTAATACTAGACATAGATGGAAATAGACACACACACACACACACACACACACACACACACACACCAGTTGTCCCAGAGTGCTCAAAATCTATCCAGCAAAGGTGGATTTGAAAAGGAACAAATCAGTAGGACTAGCTAAAATGAAACAGGCAGAAAGCATTCAGACAAAAATAGATCAGGACTCTAGGTTCATTCTAGGCTGCAAGAGAAATTTGGAGCAATTTAGTTCCTTTCCTGAGATCCCTAAGGAATTCTTTCAAATATCTAGCTGAAGTATGGTATATTGAAATCATTTCCCCAAACCTTAGCCAATATTTATTTCTCCATTCTCTGAATTCCTAAAGCACTTATTGTCTGTAAAACTCATCTGGGAACTTAATCATAAACTACCTTGTTCACAGTAACGAAACTATTAACAAACATACCCAAAATTTATTTACATATTAAAATCAGTGTAGTCCTCGTTAAACTATTTAACTTAGGAGGCTATTTACTCATCTACTCATTGCATCCAACCATCTGATGCATTTAAGCAATATCCTCCAGTGCCTAACTACATGTGTACTGTCACCATTGTTCAAGGTATTTCCGACTTCCTCTTGAGGAGTGTTTTCCAAAGTCAGTTAAGTAAGTCAACCAAAAAAATCACTGCCATTTCTGTGACTCAGGGAATGTAAACCAAAACTACTCTTTATTCACGCTACTTGATATCAACAGATCTTCAGCATTTCTAAAAATCTTTAAAACTGAAAAGATTTGTCACCACTAGAACTATTCAGAATAGCATGATGCCTGTACTGTTTGTAACTGTGATATCCTGGAGGGATTATGAACTCCTACGATAGGGACCATGTTTTACTCACCGTTATAGGCTCCCTCCCCCAAGAGCACACAATACCTAGTCAATAAATAGGTAAACTGTATAGAATGTGCTGAGACTCAGAAGGCAATCCAGAAAGGGTGTTCCAATAAAGCTCTGAACACTACTCTGAAAATGACTACCACTATGCAAAAATTCTCATCAAAGGTGTACTTCTAAAATTTGTTTTATTAAAAATCAATTTTCTGAAATCTTGCACTGTTCCTGAATTAATTCAAGCTGTCTTTATCTCCCTAAAAGAATATAAGCATTACAAATCCTTGAGGGAAGAAATTTCATCTGACATATTATCTTAAAAATTAATTAAATAAAATAAGACAGATTCTTAAAACAGCTAAAAATCTCTAAGCAGTAATTTAGGCCCTGAGGTAAAAAAAAAAAAAAAAAAAAAAAAAAAAAATTAAAATTAAATCAGCCCCAAACTCCAGGCCAGATTTACTCAGATTAAACTAGTCTCAAATTAGACTAGAACCTTGGTCCCATCCCTTCAATGTTTGGCAGAATTGTTAACAGTTCCATTCTAATCCATTCTGTCTTCTCCCCTTAAATCTAAGGCTTTCCCCAGTAATATATCCTCCCCACCCCACCCCCCCTCTCTCTCTATGTATATATATATATACCCACCACCACCACCACCACCACCACCACACACATTTTGTCTGCAATACCACCATACTGCTCAGCAATTTTACACATTTCCACTACATCACTAAAGCAGGGAACACTATCAGTCATTCAACAGGTATTTTATTAAACAGTTAAGAAGCAAACTGTTGTGAGGGTCCCAGAAATTAAAGTAAATCTCAGCTCTAGAGCAGGTTACAATTAAGCCACCATTTCCCAAAGAGAATAATTCCATAAAAAAAGACAAAATTTAGCACTATATAATCTACATGTGAATACTGTTTTTATTCAGAATAAGAGAAATCTCAAGAGGTGGGGTTACTTAAACAAGACTTCCTAAAACGGGAGCAAGATCTTTCTATCCTCCCAATCTCAGTCACACTGACTTGGTAATGTTGTACCTCAAATTCCAAAAACCAGTACTTTATGAATCTATAATATATAAGCAACATACCATTTTCCACCATATCAGCAACATGTTCGTGGCTGAAGTATGCTAATTGCATTGTAACTTCCACAAATCTCAGTCTAACCATTGTAATTTAAATCTCCCTCACATCAACTATATCCAAATGTCCTCAGAATTATTTACCTTTTCTACACCCTCCCACAAAATTAGCACCACCTCCTTCCGGCCCGGTCCCTCCTCCTCCTCCCTTTTCTCACATTTCCCCATCCCTCCATCCATGAAAGTGAAGCACACATCCACACCAATCCTTCCTTCCTGAAAAAGTAAGAATTGCTGCAAAAGCCTGGAAAGAGCAATTAAGGGTCATCTTAATCCATTCCCAGATTCCCCACACTCAAACTCTCCGCAAGCAAAAAATGCTACTTCGAAATTTACCTGGTAACTAATTCTAAGATGAACCATCATTGCCAAACAACTCCTCTCCTCTAACTAGCAACCCTTATGCTGCAAAGATGCTGTTTCTGCAACCTACTCTTTCTTACAGATCCATCAAGCCTCCCTTTATCATCTCACCCAGTATGTCCAGTCTACTGTTAAATGCTTTCCCTTCAAGCATATCAAAGATGTAAAAACATAGAATAAAAAAGTTTAAGTAATAACTATCAAAGGTTGGAAAGGGAAAAGCAGGAAGGGGATTAATGGCAGTGACACAAATCTTTTCCATTCATAGTAAGAAGTCTTTTCACTACTTCATAATGTCATTTTAATCAATCAAGAAATAACCTGTCAGAATGGCCAACATCAACAAATCGACAAACGACAAGTGTTGGAGAGGTTGCGGAGAAAAAGGAACCCTCGTGCACTGCTGGTGGGAATGCAGACTGGTGCAACCACTGTGGAGAACAGTGTGGAGTTTCCTCAAAAAACTGAAAACAGAACTCCCATTTGACCCAGTAATCCCACTCCTAGGAATATATCCCAAGAAACTAGAAACACCAATCAGAAAGGATATATGCACCCCTATGTTCATAGCAGCACAATCTACAATAGCCAGAATTTGGAAACAGCCTAGGTGCCCGTCAGCAGATGATTGGATCCAAAAACTATGGTACATCTACACAATGGAATACTATGCGGCCATAAAAAGAAGGAATTCTTATCATTTGCAGCAACCTGGAATTGGAGAACATCATGCTGAGTGAAATAAGCCAATCAATGAAAGAGAAACACCACATGACCCCACTCATTTGTGGATAATAAAGATCATTATAAACTGATGAACCAAAAGATAGATATAGAGACAGTAAAGCAACAAGCAGATTGTCAAATTACAGCGGGGAGGGGAGGAGGATCTGGGGGAGATAATAGATCAACCGAAGGACTTGGATACATGCATATAAGTACAACCAATGGACATAAAACTCTGGGGAGGGAGGGGATGTGTGGGAGGGAGGGAGGGGGGCAAAAAAAAAAAAAATCAATAAAATATGTATAAATAAATAAATAAATAAATGATTAAGAAATAACAGTACATGGAGATTATTTTTGGACCTTGTGAAAAACATGCTCTAAACTACCAAAATTAATGCTTAGAAGTGGTAGCCTGGAAAGTGGAACTGCAATTGAACAAGTGAAACAAGGCTATTGCTTTTCATTATAAGCTGCCTCAGTATAATTTTATTTTTAAATTATGTACATGTATAATTAAGTATATTTTAAAAAGGGGAGAAAAACAATAATGACATATTACTATATTTAAGTCCATAAACTTATAAAAAAAATTTAAAATAACACGAGAGGGGAAAAAAACAGACCCTCTCATACTATGACGACAGTAAAAATGTAAAATATTGAAGCATCCTACAGGAATATATAATGTGCTGACATATAGTTTTCCAAATTTTAAAAATAATCTGGATTTATTTCTGTAAGAAAAATTAATAAAAGCCCCTCTCCACTCTAATACTAAATTATCATCCTCCTTTAGAGATACAGAAGTTGTTAAATGAATGACTGAATTTTTCCATCCCTTCCCAAATTTCTTCCTATCTTCCCCATTAATCCCTCCACCCTCTACTTCCATAAAAGGATTTTTCATACTATCCTCTCCTCAGCTGAATTAGTATTATAATGTAGTGTGTATGCAAATCTTTCTTAACAATCAATTTTCAGGTGAATAAAGCTTTAAGACTAGGGTTCTAGCCCCAGCTGGCATGTGTCAGTGGCTGAGTGTCAACCTATGAACCAGGAGGTTAGGGTTCGATTCCTGGTTACGGCACATGCCTGGGTTGTGGGTTTGATTCCATGTGGGGTGTGCAGGAGGCATCCAATCGATCGATGATTCTTTCTCTCTCTCTTTCTCTCTCTCTCCCTCTCTCCCTCCCTCCCCCTTCCTCTGTGAAATCAATGTGTATTTTTTTGAAAAAGAATATGGTTCTAGCCGCGAGGTCCCCTCTTAAATAAATCTGCTGTGGTGTGAATTCAGCAAATGCATTAGGCCTTGGTTCATTTCCTGATATAAAAATGCAAATACTCCCTCCAACCTGGATTTAGAATTATCCAGTCTCTTCAGGTTCCCCTAGACCTCAAGGCAACCAGCCCTGACCTTGCAACTTAAGACCAAAACAGATATTCTAGAGCCTCCATTCTGCTGGCCCACACTGTGTAGGCAGGTGCATTTTCTTCAATAACACCATGCCTTAGTAAGAGTATATACACATTCAGGAACTGTGAGTGGTAAAAGTTCCCCCATCTGCCCCAGAGTTATGGAACCAACCCAGTCAATCATACTAATTGGAGCTACAAATGGAGCCTCCAAAGGGCCACCATGCACGCAGTGCCCCCCACCGTTACTTCTAACCCCGTGTACTGCAATCCAAGCTGAATAAATAGCATGGCACTGGTTCTCGTGGAACAGTTAAGCTGGGCCGAAAACCGCCAAGTCAAGTCATTTCCATTCCAGCCTTTGCCGGCTTAGGGCTCACCCAGGCTCTGGTTAAGGGATAAAAATTCTTCGAATTTGCTAAACTATAAATTCCAGGACCTAGAGAATACCTGCGGGCCAGGTGTCTGCTGGAGATCTGTTTCAGAGACTCTCCCATTCACCGGTGCATGTCCAAAATGTCTCGGACCAAACTACAGGCTAAGGCTTGACTCTCAGTGACCCCAACCGCTGCCGCCGGGAGCCACACTTACCAGATGTCATCTAACGAGGAGCCCACACCGGTTCGGAACTAGGCCATCCGGGCCCATCTGGAATCACTCCTTAGTCCTTGGCCCAACGTTTATTAAGTCTACTATCTCCGTCTATTCTATCATACGTCCCCTGCATATTCTCTAATTTTAGTGCTCCCTTCTGCTTCAAGCGCTATTCTTTCTATTCACGGAAACTCCTTCCATTCCCTCTTTCCTTTCCTTAGAAATGCTTCGGTTTTTTTCCATCACGAAATACCTAATCTATCTGCACAATGAACAAACCCCCCCCCCCTCCCCTCCGTCCACCCAACCCTCAAGACTTCTCCTCCACAGCCATCGCCTGCATTCCTCCACCTATTCTTCGCCCCGGCGGCCCCTCTCCCCGGACCCTTGCTTCCTGCAAGGATTCCCTTTCCTCCGACCCCTGCCCTTCTTCCCTTCTTCTCCCGGAGAGAGAGCCTCCGGGCAGCCGCCGTGCCCGAGGCCTGCGGTGCATAAAGCACTGCACCAGGCACGGTGCACGGAGCAGCCCGGGTGTCTTCTCCCTCGCCTTCTCACTCCCACGCCGAGCACCCTCCGGCCTCCCCGTGCAAACACGCCACCTTCTCCCCTCCCGACCTCCGGCTCCCCGCTCCGGCCTCGCAGGCCGCCCGCTCGCCTCGGCCGCCCCCGTCATTATCCTTCCTCAGCCCCCCCTTCCCCAGCCCACCCTCCGCGCCCCGCTTCCTCCCAGCCGCCTGCTCCGGCGTCTCCCCCGCGTCTCCCCCGGCCTCCGCCGGCCCCCGGGCCGCCCCCCGGCCTCGCCACGGCCCGCTCGGCCCCCCGGGGTCAGGCCATTGCCGCGGCGCGCTCCCCCCGCGCGCCGCCCCCTCCTCCCCTCCGCCGCCCTCCCCCGGGCCCGGGGCCTGCCAGGCCGAGCGCTTTACCGCGGGCGGGCGGGCGGGCGCCGAGTCGCGCGGTCACCGACTGCAGACGGCGGCGGCGGCAGCTTCCAACCTTTCTAGGGGACCTTGAGAAGAGGGGGATGGGGGGGAGGGGGGAGAACTTTGGCTGTGGCAGCTCCGGCGAACTGCTCCCACCCCTGCGCCTTTCTCCTCTTCCTCCTCCCCCTCCTCCTCCTCCTCCTCCTCCTCTTCCTCCTTCTCTTCCTCCTCCCAGAGCAGTGGAGACGCAGACATGCCGCGGGCTAGAGCGCCGCCGCGCCCGCCGCCGCCGCCGCCGGCGCGGGGCATTGTGGGAAGCCAGGCGCCACGGGGAAGCGCCGCGCGGCGCGCCGGCTTCCTGTGGTCCCGGGACCCGGCTGGGAAGACAGACTCCGGCGTGGCCGGGCTTCGATGCCGGTGCCCGCGTGTCACCCGCCCCGCGTGGCCGGGGAGGCCGGTCCCCGCCCCCACGGGTCCCCGGGCTGCGTCCGGGAGCACAGCCGTTGGTTGGAAAAGGATCGGAACTACTCGGGGAGGCTCCTTCAGGGGATTGTCCGCCTTCAGCCTCCCTCAGCGCCCGGCGTGCTGAGGAGCGGGGGACGCGGGGGTCGCGTGTGTCAGGCCCCGGGAAGACAGAAAGGGGAAGGGACGTCGATGGGAGGTTATCTGCCAGGATTTCTTAGCTTTTGTCCTCTCGCAGTAGCCTCCCTCCCGTCCTCTCCACCTTCATTCGTTACCCTCCACCACCCCAAGTCAGGCCACCTTGTCCGGAAGCGGCCGCCCGGCGCCCTTGAAGGGAGCAAACCCCGTCGGTGTCTGCAAACAGAGACAGGGCGTGAGCGCGGAGATGGAGAGATACGGCCCTGGACCTCTTTGCGCAAGGCCTGACCTGGTATTTTCCGCTCACTTCACCTGGGGCCCAAAACTTCTCCGTCCGTCTGGCAGGCGCTGGGTAACTGCTAGAGTTGCACAAGTAGATGTCTCAATCCTCCGAGGCCCTTTCAGTGACCTTAGCCAAATTGGGAGCTCCGCGATGGTGCCTTCATTCAACATTTATGAGGCACCCTGAGGTGCCTGCTGGATGGTTTACCATTACTCATCTTTATGTCTCTCTCCCTCCCCCCCCACCCCCCAGAACAAGGTCATCTGAGTGACAAAAAAAAAAAAAAAAAAGATGCTTAGTGCATGTCGAGTGATTATGAGTATCGGCCACTGACCATGGGAAGAAACTCCTTCACTGTTTCTTCATCATAGTGTGGAGATGTATGTAGTACCTGCAATGCTTAACCTCTGAGGGGAGAGGGAAAGGAAAGGCATTCAGCTATCTGTATACCCGTTTCTGGAGTTCCTCCCTTGTCCACACCCACCTTTCCACCCCTTGGCAACTGAGTGTTCCTTTGCATGGTGCTTCCTGGCAAAACTCCAAACTCTGGCGTTGTGCACTTGTGATGGCACCGAATTAGATGAGTGTCTGCAAGGTTAACGTGCCCCCAGGCACTAACCTTAGTAAATGGTGAGGCCTATTGAGAAATAGCTGAGGCCCAGAGAGTCAACTTAAATCTAGACACAGGTAACCAAGAAGAACAAGGATAAGCCACAGTTCCACAATCAACTCTCCAATGTGCTTTCTCCATTAAAATATAGATATTCCAATGAGATGACAGTGCATATTCTGAATGCTAATTGCAACAAAACAGTGATTCAAGCTAGAGCAAGAGAGTTATCTGGAAGACAGCCTTCTGGCAACTTCTAACATCTGCAGTGGCATCAGATTCAGAGGTTAAAATGAAAAGCACCTCCTGCAGCAAAGAAGCAGGCTCTGAATATTAGGTAACAGGAAAACTAATAACTGAAAAGGATGGAAGGCCTGGAGATTATACCCAGTGGGCTAAGTTTGGTTGGTTTGCCATTATGAATAGATTTAGTTCTCTGCTCAGCACCATAACTAAGAAACAATAGAGAAACAACTGTCTCACATGAGCTGAATAAAGAACACTATATTTAAAAAAAAAAAACAAAAAAAAAACAAAAAAAAACACTACAGTGCCCAGGGTCCCAGGTTCGATTCTGGTCAAGAGCATGTACCTTGGTTGCAGGCTTTATTCATCCCCAGGCTCCATCCCTGGCCTTCGGGGAAGGGGCAGTGTGTTGGGAGGCAACCAATTTATGGATGTTTCTCTCTGTCCCTCCCCTTCCTTTCCACTCACTAAAAATCAATGGAAAAAATATCCTTGGGTGAGGATTAACAACAACAAAACGTGTTTGTGGGTCAGATTCAGCCTACATCCACCCGTCTATCTTACCTGACGTGGCCTAACCGAGAGGGCTGCACCACTGCTTTGACTGGTGGGATGTCAGGGTCTCCCAGAGCCTCTTTGCTCTCCTCTGGCTCTGGGATGGGTTCTCTTCAGTTTTGGCCCTGTGGCTTCTTTATGAGAGGAATGTACATCCATCTCTTGCCCCCAAAGATTTCACCAGGTCTTCAGGACCTTCTGTACTAACCATCTTTTAAGGATCGTGGACCTCTCAAGCTCAGGAGTTTGTGAAAGTACTGTCTTCTGTACCCAGGTGTTGCCTGCAGCAGGAGCCATTTGTCAAGTCTGGTTCTACCTTAAGGAGAAACTTGGTTTCCTTTTGCAAAGCTCCAAATTCATAGCCTTGTCAGAGAGATTGGCCCACAGGAGCCTGCCCCCACCTCTTGTCATTTCTACTGGACCCAGAAGAAAAAAAGGCTTTTCCTGTTCCAATGGGCCATCTTTCCCTGGGACACCTGCCCCTGCGTTCCTGCTTCAAATCTGAAGGGCACTTCCAGATCATTGATATATTCTCACATTCATGACCAAGCTATGGAAACAAGTTAAGTGTCCATCAACAGATGAATAGATTAAGAAAATGTGTATACATACAATGGAATATTATTCAACCTTTGAAAGGAAGGAAATCTGCCCTAGCCAGTTTTGCTCAGTAGATAGAGCATTGGCCTGTGGACAAAAGGGTCCTGGGTTCAATTCTGATCAAGGGCACATACCTTGGTTGCAGGCTCCTTCCTGGCCTAGACCCTGGTTGGGGCATGTGCAGGAGGCAACCAATCAATTTGTTTCTTTCACATGGATGTGTCTGTCTTTCCACTCTCTAAAAAAAAAAAAAAAAAGAGAGAGAGAGAGAGAGATCAATGGAGAAATATCCTTGGATGAGGATTAACAAAAGGAAGCAAAGAAGCAAATAAATAAAAGGAAGCAAGGAAATCCTTCTATTTATGACAACATGAATGAGCCTGGAGGACATAGAAAGAAAAATACTGCATGATTCCACTTATAGGTGGCTACCTAAAACAGTCAAACTCATAGAAGCAGAGAATATGATAGTGATTGTCAGGTATTGTGGGTGGGAGGGAGGGGGCAAGGAAATGGGAAGTTGTTATTCAGTGAGTATAAAGTTTCCGTTATGCAAGATGAATAAGTTCTAGAGCTCTGCTGTACAACACGTGCCTACAGTTAACAATATGGCAATATGGTATTGTGTACTTCAAAACTTTTCTTAACAAATCTCATATTAAGCATTATTACAGAGAGAGAGGGGGGGGGAGAGAAAGAGAGAGGAAAAAGGAGAAGAAAGAAGAGAGGAGGAGGAGGAGAAAGAGAAGAAAGAAGAAGGGGGAGGAGGAAGAAAGAAGGAAGAGGAGGAGGGAGAGATGGAGAGAGGGAAGGAGGGAGAGACAGAGCTTGGGAGGTATTGGATATATCTATTGCCTTGAGTGTAGTGATAGTGTAGTATCAATGGGGCTTGCATATGTCCAAACTCATCAAATGGTACACATTCAATATGTGCAGCTATTTGTATATGTTATACTTCAATAAAACTTTTTTTAACAACACAATACTAATGAGAGCCTTGGCCAGGTGACTCGGTTGGTTAGTGTTATTCAGATACACCAAGAAGCACCAATGAATGTATAAATTGATGTTTATACATTCATTGGTGGAACAACAAATTGATGTTTCTCTCGCCCTCTCTCTAAAAATGAATAAATAAATTGTTTTTAAACTAATGGAAGGCCTACTCTTTTTTACTTAGTATGTAGAATTTATGTAATGAATTCCTGAGTTTACAAAGATAAGTAGCCTTCCATCTCTCAGGAGCATCTAAGGGAGGTACTTGATTGCACTAAAGTTCATCAACTTGGTTTGGAGGGATACAGGAAAGATGTGAGGGAAAAGTCAAGATGGCCAAGAACATAAGAATAAATGAAAACAAGGTCTTGGACCAGGATGATACTAGTGGGAAAGGGAAATAAAATAAAGCAATATTATGAGGATACAATTCTATTAGTACCTTGAGGTTAGCTTGGTGGTTAAGTCTACAGATTGCAATTAAAGCCTCCTCAGTTTAGTCTAGCCAGTGTGTCTTGGTGGTTGAGCATTGACCTATGAACCAGGAAGTCACAGTTCAATTCCCGGTCAGGGTACATACCCAGGTTGTTGGCAAGAGCCCCAGTAGGGGGCATGCAGGAGGCAGACGATCAATGATTGTCTCATTATTGATGTTTCATTCTCTCATAAGTAAATTATATTTTTTTAAATTTTTTTTTTTTTTGGTTTAAATCCTGCTTCTACCACTTTTACTAGCTTAACTTCCCTGTGCTATCAAGTGCCCAGCCTTGAAAATGGGGCTACACAATAGCAACTTCCTCTTTTGGTTATTAAGAATGTTAAATCTGCCAAAACCAGTTTAGCTCAGTGGATAGAGCATCAGCCTGCGGACTGAAAGGTCCCGGGTTTGATTCCGTGCAAAGGCATGTACCTTGGTTGCGGGCACATCCCCAGTAGGTGGTGTGCAAGAGGCAGCTGATCGATGATTCTTTCTCATGGATGTTTCTAACTCTATCCCTCTCCCTTCCTCTCTGTAAAAAATCAATAATATAGCCGAGACCGGTTTGGCTCAATGGATAGAGCGTCGGCTTGGGGACTGAAGGGTCCCGGGTTCGATTCCTGTCAAGGGCATGTACCTGGGTTGCAGGCATATCCCCAGTAGGGGGTGTGCAAGAGGCAGCTGATCGATGACTCTCTCTCATCGATGTTTCTAACTCTCTCTCTCTCTCCCTTCCTCTCTGTACAAAATCAATAAAATATATTTTTAAAAAAAAATCAATAATATATATATTTTTAAAAAAATGTTAAATCTTAAGACATGTAAAATATTTAGAACTAATAGTTGACACATAGTTAAATGTTCTGTGTGCTGTAGATAGTAGCAGTAGTATAGTTATTGTTATTCTTACTAGTAAGAAGAATTTAAGGATGGTGCTGAACCACATTTCCTAAAAATAAAATCCATTGGGGGGGAAAGTCAGTTCCCGCAAGTGGATTGAAGCAAGAGAAAAGGCAGAAACTATACAAATATAAAAAACAACATAAGTGGGAAAATATATTAAAGTGTGTTTGGCATGGAGAATGTAAAGGGCATATGATAAGTAGATGGAGCTAGGAAAAACCTAAGCAATTAAGCTGCATAAAAAATATATCACATTGCCGAAACCGGTTTGGCTCAATGGATAGAGCGTTGGCTTGGGACTGAAAGGTCCCGGGTTCGATTCCGGTCAAGGGCATGTACCTTGTGGGCATATCCCCGGTAGGAGGTGTGCAAGAGGCAAATGATAAATGACTCTCTCTCATCGATGTTGCTAACTCTTTCTCTCCCTTACTCTCTGTACAAAGTCAATAAAATATATTTAAATATATATATATATATATACACATAAATACATACATACATACATACATATCACATTATTCAGAGAATTTGTTTCTGAGCACAATCTTTGCCTGAATAATTTTATGGGTAAAGCTGATGAAACTGGGCCATTATAAAGATGCTTCTACTCAGCAAATACCAGTGAATCAAATTCCCACCTCTTCTTTCCCAAACTTTAAGCAGAATGAAGACAAGTTAACTACTAATATATTAAATCTGTATCACAAAATAGAATAGCAGTTGGAAATTTTTTATTATTCTAGAGATTTTAAAGATTTTATACACTTGCTTATTACCAGATAAAGTGATACAATGCAGCAATGAATTTTTTCTTTCTTGTTTTTACTATCTTTTTAAAATTTTAAATTTAAAAACATGTTACAATTCTGGGCTTACCTGGGAATATTAAAACTACCCCGTTGCTAAACAATTAGGGAGACCAACACAAAAATGACCAGTTTCCCACCTTCCAATGTTCAGTGTAAACATTTACTAAAGCCCACATGCAAGGGGTAAAAGGTACTGGCTCACCCTGGGTTCATCAGCTCTGAGATAACTATGGTTTAAAGCAGTGGTCGGCAAACTCATTAGTCAACAGAGCCAAATATCAACAGTACAATGATTGAAATCTCTTTTGAGAGCCAAATTTTTTTTAAAATATATTTTATTGATTTTTTTTACAGAGAGGCAAGGAGAGGGATAATTAGAAACATCAATGAGAGAGAATCATCCATCAGCTGCCTCCTGCATACCCCCTTCTGGGAATGTGCTGCAACCAAGGTACATGCCCTTGACCAGAATCGAACCTGGGACCTTGCAGCTCTATCCACTGAACCAAACCAGTTTCGGTGAGAGCCAAATTTTAAAAATTTAAACTTCTTCTAATGCCACTTCTTCAAAATAGACTCGCCCAGGCAGTGGTATTTTGTGGAAGATCCACACTCAAGGGGCCACAGAGCCGCATGTGGCTCTCGAGTCACAGTTTGCCGACCATGGGTTTAGAAGGATTCAGGGGGAATACAGGAATGAAAGGTCAAGATGTACAAGAACACAAGAATGATGTACTGGCCCTCACTGGGTTGGCTCAGTGGATAGAGCAGCAGACTGAAGGGTCCTGGGTTTGATTCTGGTCAAGGGTACATGCCTGGTTACAGGCTCGATCCCCAGTGGGGAGTGTGCAGGGGGCAGCCGATCAATGATTATCTCCCATCATTGATGTTTCTCTCTCCCCCTCTCCCTTCCTGTCTGAAATCAATAAAAATATTTTTTAAAAGAAAAAAATGAAGTGCTGGGGTGGAGGCGGTGTTACCTTTTTGTTTGCGAATTGCTTTTTCATAAAGGCAACGGTTTTACACTTTCCCGAAGATCAAACAGATACATGAGAACACGGGGGCTGGGTGCGAAGAAGGCTAGGACATGGTGTAAATCCCTGAGAAGCTCTCAGACTAATGGAGGAGGCGGGTTCAAAAAAGCAATAATTTGCCGAAACCGGTTTGGCTCAGTGGATAGAGCGTCAGCCTGCGGACTGAAAGGTCCCGGGTTCAATTCTGGTCAAGAGCATGTACCTTGGTTGTGGCACATCCCCAGTGGAGGGTGTGCAAGAGGCAGCTGATCAATAATTCTCTCTCATCAATGTTTCTAACTCTCTATCCCTCTCTCTTCCGCTCTGTAAAAAATCAATAAAATATATTTTAAAAATAATTAAATAAATAAATAAATAAGCAATAATTTCAGCATAATACCCTGTAAAAACATAGGAGTATAGAGAGGATGCTTTGGGTTCCCTCACTAATGGATCCTATAAACTAGCATATCATTCTGATACTAAAACAGTACTTTCCACTTTGTTTATATATCTAAAAACATACATGTCAAGATCTGTACAAATATCAAACATTACGCAGGACTTCTATACTTAGCACTTATCTCCTGATCACTTAAAAATGTGTAAGCTTTGGCCAGGACTGGTTTGGCTCAGTGGATAGAGCATCAGCCTGCGGACTGAAGGGTCCCGGGTTTGATTCCGGTCAAGGGCATGTACCTGGGTTGTGGGCACATCCCCAGTGGGGGGTGTGCAGGAGGCAGCTGATCGATGTTTCTCTCACATCGATGTTTCTAACTATCTATCCCTCTCCCTTCCTCTCTGTAAAAAATCAATAAAATATATATATTTTTAAAAATGTGTAAGCTTTGAAGCTAGTCCTTTCACACACACACACACACACACACACACACACACACACACATCCTGAAATGATTGTAAAATAATCCTTCCTGCCCCATGAGAAAATGTGAGCACGTAAGACTGAAGAGCAAATATAAGCTGAAAACTAGGTGGAAGTGATCTATAGTAGTGACATCGAAATGAAACAAAGTACAGAGTAGATGCTTGTCTGATGGGAAAAGGCTGTTTTACCCTTTCTTTCACTAACTGACATTTCCTAAAGACAATTATTTTATACTTTTCCAGGAAAAAAAATTATACGGCAACATACTATTGTAGTAAGCGTCATTCTTCCCTTATGGAAAGAGTGGGAGTGGGGGAAGGAACCCTGTTTAATCATTGTGAATAAGTCTTCCATGCTGACTATAAAAATGGAGAACCAATAAATGTCATCTACTCCACCCAAGAAAAAAAAGGGGGGAGGGAGACTTAGAAATCAGCTGATTTGGGTTTTGTTTGCAAAAAGAAAGAAAAAGAAAAAAAAATGAATTTCAATGTCACAGCTGAAGTCATCACACACGTAGCCTCAGGCCCCATGGCATCTGAGTCTGCGTGAGTGCTCTGCAGACCTCTGGCACGAACAGATATGACATCCAAATCACCGATTCCAAATCACTGATGCCCTAGGGAGAGCCCGGAGTCAGCATGGAACAGTTAATATTTGGGGCATTTGTTTGAAAAGCCAGGGACGTATATGGCATATTGGGAAAGTGTCCGTGTTTTTTGTTTCATAATGGCTTGGTGCTTACAATATTAAACATCAGTTATTTGGAGACCCCATTTATACCAAATGCCCCATTCCCCAAGATGCCAGGTAGCAGCACCAACAGGAAAAAGAAAAATGGAAGTCTTTGAGTACAATTCAGTTCCTGTAAAACCTTTATCACGTATCCCTAGGGCACATGTGGTAAGAAAAAAATTATGACCCTCAGTCTCAAAAATCACATAGGTGATGTTCTAGAATCTCAGAAAAGAGGAATAATGGCATCAAATTCTGAATTTATAGTAAAACGACATGAAATGTGCTGAACATGTGTGTGAAGCATGGATTTTAAGATCAATTCAAACATTTGCTATTTGCTTTACAGCGACTTCACACCGAGCAGGAGAAAAGGGTACCGATCTCCCCCCGCGGTGCTGTGGCTTTCCCCGACAGGCCGGTCCCCTGCTGTGGCAGTTTGTTTACCAAGGGACCAACAGCCTCTCAGGCCACAGGTACACGTTCTGACCTCGTTTCTGACCTCTTCCCAGGCAAGAAGGAGAGAATGACGTCACATTGAGCAAAGACATTAGAATTTGAGACCATCTTTCAAATAAATTTTTTTTAAAGTCGTGTTCCTGGGGTGTGGATCAGGAACCTCCCTTCTTTCAATCACTTAACAACATTTTTTGAATGCCTAGTATGTTTCAGACAACATGCTGAGTGTTAGCAATGCTCCTTCCCTTGAGAAATCCATACATGTGTCCTTTGGTTCATGAACCAAATCATTATTAAGTTTATGGTGCTATAGCAAATACTAGAAATACTATGGGAAATCGAATACCCTTTCCCTCTAAAGGAGCTCAGGGATCTTCAGCTGAAGTGGAACTGGGTGAAGAAACTGCTTCACTTCAGGGGGATACACTCCCAGACGGGGCTAAGCAGAGGGCCCTGGGGAACAGCCAGCTCGGCTCCGCAGCCAGCACTGCTTTCCCAGGGTGGCGGTGGCGACATTTCAGCTGAGACCTGAACAGGGGTGAGGGGAGGTTCGGGTGGAGCTCTAGGCAGAGGAAGGAGGTGGCAGTGCAGAGTCCTAGAGCCAAAGAGAGCTTAACGCATGCAGGGACCTGCCAGTCATTCAGAATGAATGAATGCAGGAAGTGGTAAAAAGAAAATGAGACTGCACTGGAAAGCACCAGCAAGCTGCAGAGTGCCTCGTGGGCTAAGCTGAGGTATCTGACCTTTATCCTGAGAGCAGGTTTCCCCAAAGTGTGGCTGGGGGGTAGACAAGAGGATTTCAGATGGCACACGGCCCAATGGTTTTGATTTTGGGTAGGGATTGGATTTAATATGCACTAGAAAAATATATAATTCATGTATCTAACATATTACTCCTCTTACATTATTGCTTAAGATGAGGCTGAGTGACAAAAATGATTCGATTTACAAACAAAAATGGAATATATTGTATTATAGCGGGTACATGAACAGCCATAAATGACTGATGTTTGGGGAAAACTGCCTGAGACTAACAGATTGCCACTGAAGGGATTTTTTTTTTTTCAGAGAAGTAACATGACAAGACTCCTGAATTAGAAAGAACACTCTGGAGGATGCATTAGGGCAGTGTTAAGTCCCATTAGTGGATGTGCAAATCAAATTTAAAGTTTTCTTAGATGACAGCGTTTTGGGTTTTTTTATGAAACATAATAGCATATAATAAATAATACTGGGCAACTTCACAAATAATCAGACAGCACCCCACATAATAATAATTTTTTAAATATATTTTTATTGATTTCAGAGAGAAAGGGAGAAGGAGAGAGAGAGAAACATTAATGATGAGAGAGAATCATTGATAGGCTACGTCCTGCACAGCCCCCACTAGAGATCAAGTTCACAACCCAGGAATCAAATCTTGAACTCCTGGTTCATAGGTCGACTCTCAACCACTGAGTCATGCCAGCTGGGCAATATTTTTAATTATATATGTATACATTCATGCATTCATGTGGGTGAGTCTTTACTGGATCACAATGTAAAATGTTTTTCTTCCTGTAGGTCAAGGTGAAAAAAAGTTTAAAAGTCACTGGAGGCTGTTGCAGGACTTTGTTCCTTCATTCAAGTACTATTTGTTGAGTACATATTATGGGAAAGTTGTGGTCCTAAATCCTGAGACTAGATGTTGGTGAGGTGAAGATACAATGAGTAAGTAACCAAATATATAATAACACTACTTAAGAGATGGTAAGTGTTTATCTTTTTTAATATATGTTTTATTGATTTCAGAGAGGAAGGGAGAGGGAGAGAGAGATAGAAACATTAATGATGAGAGAGAATCATTGACTGGCTGGAGATGGCAAGTTTTTAAAAGCAATAAATCCCAGGGAGAAATGTAAGCTCCACACAGGCTATCTTTTTACTATCATGTCCCAAGCACTGAGAAGAGGAATGGTGCCTAGAACACAGTATCTGTTCAATAAGTACTAATTGAATGAATGAATGAATGAATGAGAGTTCTCATTGGCTTGACTTAGGTAATGACAGAAAAAATTGAGAGAGAGGGAAAAACCAAGATGGCGGCCTAAGTAAGCACCTAAACTGCCACCTCACACAATAATCTCAAAACAACAACTAAAAGACAGAATGGACATCATCCAAAACCACAGGAAAGCTGGCTGAGTGGGAAATCTACAACTAGAAAGAAGGAGAGAGGCTCAAGGACCAGGGAGACTCGCACACAGAGAGGAAGGGCGGCTGAGTGCTTGGCAGGTGGGAGGGGAAAGGAAGCCCCAGACTGCACTGAACCCCAGTTCCGACTGCACTGAACCCCAGCCCCAGCCAAAACCCCATGGACCCAGGCTCATACAGGTGGAGTCTGGACTGTAGAGAAAGGCACTCGGAGACTCAGAGACTGGGAGACTCAGGGGAGCCGGGAGCTGTAGCAGGCAGGGTCTAGAGTCATGCACGAGTGAGAGCACACAGAGAGGTCTGACCGCTAAGGTTGCCATAGCAGCCTCTCTCTAGCGGAAGGAGTCGGAAGCTCTTGACTGCATTGAATCCCAGTTCCGACTGCACTGAGCACTGAAACCCAGTTCAGGGCAAGCCCCTGGGGCACCCACGCTCTTACAAGGAGAATCTGAACTGTCAGGGGGAAACTCAGGGGATCTGTGGGAAGGCAGAGGTCTGAGGCGAGCACACAAGGTAAGGACTGATGGGAAGCCAAGACTGTTGGCTCAGCCCTGAGACTCAACCCCATCCAAGCTGTACTCAGAGGCTTTTGCAACTTTGCAAGTCTGATCCTATAAGACTATATCTAATACAAAAGATATCCTGGTGTAGACACAGCTGATACTCATATCCAATTGGCCTGGAGATCAACTCCTCCCAGTGATACCAACAACAATCAAGGCTGTACACGCAGTACACAACAAGGCTGTACATGCAGTACACAAAGGGGAGCACCAAGAGTGTCTACCTCAGGTAACTAGAGAGGCTGACCTGTCAGCCCATATAGGACACCAAGCACACAAAGCCACCCTACCAACTCAGGGAAGCAGCAAAAATACCAAGACAAGGAAACAGATCTCAAACAAAAGAAATGGAGGAGAACAAAAGACTGGATATAAAGTTCAAAATCACTATATATAAGATTTTTCAAGAATTCCCTAGAAAAGACTGATAAATTTAGCAAGATCCTCGAGGATATGAAAAGGGAACAACTAGAAATTAAACATACACTGACTGAAATAAAAAATATTATACAGAGACCCAACAACAGACTAAAGGAACACAAGAAACAAGTCAAAGATTTGGAATACAAAGAGGCAAAGGACACTCCTCCAGAGAACCAAGAAGAAAAGAGAATCCAGAAAGTTGAAGATAGTGTAAGGAGCCTCAGGGACAACTTCAAGTGTACCAACATCAGAATTATGGGGGTGCCAGAAGAAGAGAGAGAGCAAGATACAGAAAACCTATTTGAAGAAATAATGTCAGAAAACTTCCCCCACCTGGTGAAAGAAATAGACTTACAAGTCCAGGAAGCTCACAAAACTCCAAACAAAAGGAATCCAAAGAGGACCACATCAAGACACATCATAATTAAAATACCAAGGGCAAAAGACAAAGAGAGAATCTTACAAGCAACAAGAGAAAAACAATTAGTTATCTATAAGGGAGCACCCATACGACTATCAGTTGATTTTTCAACAGAAACTATGCAGGCTAGATGGGAGTGGCAAGAAATACACAAAGTGATGAATAGCAAGAACCTACAACCAAGATTACTCTACCCAGTAAAATTATCATTCAAAATTGAAGGGCAGAGAAAGAGATTCACAGATAAGAAAAAGCTAAAGGAGTTCATCACCACCAAACCACTATTATATGAAATGCTGAAAGGCATTCTTTAAGGAGAGGAAGAAGAAGAAAAAAGTAAAGATAAAAATTATGATCAACAAATACATATATATCAACAAGTGAACCTAAAAATCAAGTCAATTTAAAAACTGAGGAACAGAATAAACTGGTGAATATAATAGAATCAGGGGCAAAGAAAGGGAGTGGATTGATAATTATCAGGGGGAAGGTGTGTGGGGGGTGCAGGAAGAGACTGGACTAAAATCGTACACCTATGGATAAGGACAATGCAGGGGGAGGTAAGGGCAGAGGGTGGGGTGGGAACTGGGTGGAAGGGAGCTATAGGGGGAAAAAGGAGAAACCATTGTAATAATCTGAGCAATAAAGAGTTATTAAATTTTAAAAAAGGATCAAAAAAATTAAGAGAAGTAGATATATTTAAGAGATAAAAGATTTGGAGGCTGAGAGATAAAAAGGAGAGGAATCGTTTTTCCATAGCCTATTTTAAAATAGGAACCAGAGTGATCATATGATCTCTCTACTCCAAAGCGTTTCTTGGGTTCCCTGTTGAGCTCAGAGTAAAAGCCAAAAACCTTACGATGGCCAATAAGGCTGTACACGACCTGGGCCTAGGCACCTCACTGACCTCATCTCTAGTAATCTCCCCTGGGCTCTCTCTGTTCCAGCTACACTGGCCAGCTTGCTTTTCCTCATACTCCCAGTTAAGTTTCTGGTCAAGCCATTTGAACTAGCTGTCCCCACTTCCTGAAATGCTCTTTTCCCAAATATTCATATAGCACTTGCTTCCTTCAAGTGCCTCCTTCTCCACGAAGCCTATGCTGACAACACCGTTTAGTACTGCAATTCGCTTCCCAGGGCATTCATTTGTCTGCCTGTTCAATTTCTCCCCAACGCCATCTCATGTTATAGATATAGGTGATATAGACATAGACATATATATAGAAAGAGAGATATAGATAGATCTCATGTGATATAATCCATTTATTATCTTCGTTGTCTGTCTATTCACAAGAATATAAACTCTCCCTGAGCCCAGAGCACTCTCGGTACACATTAGGTGCTCCATCGGTATCTGTTAAATAAAGAAGTGACAGGTGATGTTTAGGTTTCTGGTTTGAGCAAATGAGTGGCTGGTGGCTCCCTGAGGCAGAAAACACAGGAGGAGGCAGAGTATGGTAGGAAATAACAAGTTCCATTTTTTTTTTAATTGCAAGAGATTTAATGTGTTCAAATGTCTGTATGACCAACGTTCAAGTGAGAACGACTTTTTAGGTAGTTGAATATATGGGGCCTGGCACTCAAAAGAGCTGGAGATATAAATCTGAGTGTCACTGGATGATAGATGGCATTTGAAGGGGTGACACTTTTAAGAAAAGGTATGTAGAAAGAAAAGAAGACTCTGAAGACACAGTGGAAGGTGAGAGGCAGCAACATCAGAAGAACCCATGAAGGAGAGAGAGGAGGAGGAGACAGAGAATTAGGAAAAACCAGGAGTTGTGGAAGTCCGTGGAAAAGTCGTTTTAAAAAGGAAAATCTAAAAAAGAGAAGAAGAAGAAGAAGAAGAAGAAGAAGAAGAAGAAGAAGAAGAAGAAGAAGAAGAAGAAGAAGAAGAAGAAGAAGAAGAAGGAGGAGGAGGAAGAGGAGGAAGATCTATTAGTTATGTATGCTGTGTGACAGTATCTTCTCACTCTCTGTGGGGGTCAGGAATCCGAGCACTGCTCAACACGGTCCTCTATTTCCAAGTATCTTTCAAGGCCGCAGTCAAGGTGTTAGACAAGGTTGCCCTCTCATCTGAAGGGTTGACGGGGGAGTGATCCTCTCCCAAATGGTTGGCAAACTGTTCCAATTATTGGCAGGATTCCATTTCAGAGGACTGTGAGGAGGAGGGCCTCGGGTCCTTCTCCTATGAACCTCTCCACAGAGCACCTCACGGCAGGGAAGCTCACTTCACAGAGCAAACAGGCAAGCAGACTCAGAGAAAGAGTGCAAGCGAGTCTGTTATAACTTAATCTTGGAAGCGCCATGCCATCTCAGCTCACTCTTGCCCCATTCTGTTCCTTAGAAGAAAGTCAGCAGGCTCAGCCCACACAGAAGGGGAGGGGCTTTACAAAAGGGAGTGAATACCAGGAGGTGGAAATCACTGGGATTTTTTGAAACCGCCTCCTACAGAAGATGTGTCAGCAGCAGTAAATGTCATATTGCGATCAACTGTCCAGGAGACTTGGCAATGAGGGGAAGCCATTTGTTATGTTAGAGAGAGCTGGCTTAGGAGGCTGAGGAGGCAAAGGCCAGACGATGATGGACTGAAGGGTGAGTTATAATAGAAGAAGTAGAGACAGCCACCTTAGACAGTTCTTTCAAGATGCTTAGATATGAAGGAAAGGATTGAGATAGGGTGGCTAGAGGAAGGAACAGAGTCAAAGCCAAACTGGGTTTATTTTTTTTTTTCTTAATTTGAAGAGATTTAATGTGTTCAAATGTTACTGGGTAGGCATGCATAGAAAGGAAGAGATTGTGGTCAGAGATAGCAAGGAATCACTCCGATGGTTTTATAAATTCAGGAGAAACATGATGAGTCATCAAATAGCTACCATTGATTAAACCCTTATTTGTCCAGACTTATTATATTCAGTGCTTTACCTGGATTAGCTCACTGAATTCATCTCTCAAAGGTTTGTCACATTACATATGATGTGATAAAGGTTTGTATTATATAGATGGGAAACAAGCCAAGAAACTAAGAAACTTGCCTAAGGTCCCAGAGTAACTAAGAGGAGTAAAATTTGATGTCAGCCTCTTTGCCTGCAGATCCCAAAGTGCAGTCCTGGACCAGCATCATTAGCATCATCACCAAGGAACGTGTTAGAAATGCAGATTATCAGGTCCAAGCCCAGACCCACTGAATCGAAAACTCTGGGGGAGGAGCCCAGTAACCTGTGCTTTACCATGCCCTGCCGGCCAGGTAACGCCAAAGCACGCTGAGGTTTGAGAGCACTGCTTTGGGTGATCCTGCTGCTCATGGCCCAAACTCTGGCAGGTGTGGTAAACATGAGCAAGGAGGACAGGTTGGAGAATGGTATAGAAAGTTAAGGGAGAGTAACTAGGTAAGGAAGCCGAGACAGCTTTCCAGAGATATCGCCAGAGGAGGAAAGAGGTTTGGTAGAGAAAGATGATGAATTTTTTAAAAATATATTTTATTGATTTTTTTACAGAGAGGAAAGGAGAGGGATAGAGAGTTAGAAACATCGATGAGAGAGAAACATCGATCAGCTGCCTCCTGCACACCCCCCTCCGGGGATGTCGCCGCAACCAGGGTACATGCCCTTGACCAGAATCGAACCTGGGACCCCTCAGTCCACAAGCCAACACTCTATCCACTGAGCCAAACAGTTTCGACGTGAAAGATGATGAATTTAATTGTGGACAAGCTGACTCTGAAATTCTTGTAGGCAGATAGGTGGAACTATATAATAGGTAAATAAATATATGCGTCAAATGGTTGAAGGAAAGATCATAACATTTGCAGAGCTTGGGCAGGAGTACAGATAAGCACATACCAAGGAACTAAATATTTAGAAGTTATAAATCAAACTAACTTATTGTTAAATAAAATATACAACCTCCTTTTATCTTGACAAACATGTTTATAATGATAAGAAATTTTAAATATGTGTAACGCAATGGTTTCAAATGACTGAAAGTTGGCAAAATGGCAAAGACAACTTGGGAGTTCTGTTGATGGGTTGGTGATTGGGATGGATCATACAATATATACATAATTCATGAATTGTTTATTTCCTCCGTAAAATTTATTTTTGTTTCAAATTTTTCAATAATGTTATAATGGAGATTTTTACATAATTTGTATTCAATTGACAGTAGTGATTACTCAGAGTTAAAAATAAATGTAACTATTCAACATATACCAACTTTTAAATAAATTTTTCTAAAAACAAATCAAGTCAATGAAAAATGTTAAAGTTCTCTTTCTTCTAAACTATTCCAAACCATTGCTTCTCAGCCTTTTGGTTAAGATCAAGTGTAAAGTATTCAAAACCATTAAAATTAAAAAGGAAAATACAAATACTAATTAATCAATATCGATAATTTGGATCAAAAAATTTTAAAGTTGAATGTTTAAATTTTTTGACAATTTAAATTCTATTCACTTTTTAAATTTTTTAAAAATTGATTTCAAAGAGGCAGGGAAAGGGAGAGAGAGATAGAAACATATCTCTCAATAATGAGAGAGAATTGTTGACCAGCTGCCTCCTGCACACTCCCCACTGGGGATCGAGCCTGCAACCTGGGCATGTGCCCTTGACAGGAATTGAACCCAGGACCTTTCAGACCAAAGGAAGACGCTCTATCCACTGAGCAAACCAGCCAGAACTCTATTCACTATTTTCATATATATATATATATATATATATATATATATATATATATATATATTCTTTATTGATTTTTTACAAAGAAGAATGGAGAGAGAGACAGAGAGTTAGAAACATTGATGAGAGAGAAACATTGATCAGCTGCCTCCTGTACACCCCTTACTGGGGATGTGCCCGCAACCAAGGCACACGCCCCTGACTGGAATTGAACCCGAGACCCTTCAGTCCGCAAGCCGACACTCTATCCACTGAGCCAAACCAGCCAGGGCTCTATTCACTATTTTTATAAAAATAGAACTATTAGCAACTCCAGCAACATTTATGTTTTAGCCATCTTTTGCTACATAACAAATCACCTCAAAACTTAGTTGCTTAACATAATGATCTTTTATTTCTCACCATTCTGTGGATTGAATAGCTGGTTCTTCTACTGGTCTGGCCCAGCTCATTCATGAGACTGCAGTCATGACGGAGGGTCTAAGATTACCTCATTCACATGTTTGGGTCTCTGAGGGATGACTAGGAGGCTGAGCCTTCTCTCTCCATCTGGTTTCTCATCACTCTGTAGTCTGGATCCCAGCAGGAAAGCAGAAGTTTCCAGGCCTAATTCCCAGGCCCTGAACCTCCAGTCACTTCTGCCACACTCTCTTAATCAAAGCAAGTCATAAGGTCACCCCAGATTTAAGTGGGGAGAAACAGACTCCACTTCTTTTTTAAAAATATGATGTTAATTTATTATGTGTCAGGCACTGAGCTAAGTACTCTACAAATATCAACTCATTTATTTTTTCTTAATAACACTCTAAGGTAGGCAATTTAATTATCTTTATTTTACAGATGAAGAAACTGAGGCAGAGATAAATGAAGTAACCTGTTCAAGGTCACATCATAGCTGGTATGTGGTAGAGCCAGGACTCAACCCCAGAGAGTCTGGCTGCAGAATCCATACTCTTCCCTCTTAAACTATGTTTCCTCTCTTGTTTAGTTGTTTAATGAAACACAAAGAATCTTCTAGCTCTAAGATTCCTTCGAAATTCAGCTTATAAACACCCAAAGCCCTTGAGACTGATGTCAAATTCCTATTTCCAGGGAGGGGGGGGGCGGGAATTAAAGAACCTTGCTATGCGCTAGACTCCAAAGGAAAATTGATAAGTATGATTGATATACCTATCCTTAAGAAGATTTCTGTTGAGTAGGAAGATAGATAGTACATGACAGAGCTAATTGGGTGTCATACGAGAGGCCCAGTGTGGTGGGGATCAAAGAAAAGCAGGGATCACATTTAGTTGAGACAGATCCCACTTCTTGATGGAGAAATGGCGTAAGTGGGCAGGAATGGGAAGAATGATTGGCAGCTCTCTTTGCAGACAATTCACCAGAGCCCATCAGGTTGCCAGTGTAAAGGGTTGGTTATTTACATAGCTTCACGTGTTATGCCTAGACCTACATATACACAAATAATATGTTATATTTAACAAGAGAACATGTAACAATAACATTGTTTTCCATTGCAAAATGTTTCTTTAACATATAGTGCAACTAGTGTGACAACCAGGAAAGTTATGATTTAGAACATAAGAGAAGCATGAAATGGATGTTCAGCCCAGCTGGTGTGGTTCAGTGGTTGATCATCAACCTATAAACCAAGAGGTCATTGTTTGATTCTCAGTCAAGGCACATGCCTGGGTTGTGGGCTCAATCCCTGGTGTGGGGTATGCAGGAGGCAGCCAACCAATGATTCTCATCATTGATGTTTTTTCTCCTTCTCCCTTCCTCTCTGAATTCAATCAATAAATATTTTTTAAAAACACAAAATAAAAACAGCCAGCAAGGCATAATATGATTTACATTATATCTATATCACACACACACACACATACACACACATACACACGCACAATTGTACTTTTAAAAGGACAAGAAGAGAATTCGAGAAGGCATAGGTAAACACCTATACTTGCTGCCTCTCATAACCACATCAAAATTACAACTAAAAAAAAAAAAAAAAAAAAAAAAAATCACAACTAAAAGGCAGAACAACTACCACCCAGAACTGCGGGAAAGCTGGCTGAGTGGAAGTTCCACAACTAGAGAGGTGAAGAACCTGGTAAGAGGTGTGGAGGTGCAGAAAGTGCTGGCACCTGAATGTGCTGCTCTTTTAATGAGGAGGGAGATACAAGCTCCTGCTTGCTCTGAACTCCAGAGATTCTGGGGGACCCACACACATACAGAGAGAACCTGGACTGTCTGGCATTGGGACAGGAACACAAAGGCGGCAACTTTCTCTCTGAGGTGCTCACAGCGATCATTGTTCCTGCACGGGGGCACAGGATGCAGAGACTCAGGGACTTCTGCTGCTCAGGGCTGACTGGCAGCCATTGCTGTTTGCTTCCCCCTGGTGATTCCCAGAGACCCTGTCCCACCCAATTTACAACCCCACCCAAGCTATGCGCATCAGCTTTTGCATATGAAAAGCCTGTCCTTTCTCTGCCTAAATCCTATCAAACTGAAGCTAGGTCAGAGAACGCCAGAGCTTCCAAAAGAAGGCCCAAGGCCCAGCAGCAGCAGTCTGTCTTACTTCACAGTTGGGCCTCATCTGGGCACTTCCAAACCCCATACAAAGAGAAGGAATCTGCAGATGTCTCTGTTGCTCCTACTGGGCGGCCCCAGACAGTGGCTGACCTTGCACCTCCTTGGAGATCCAAGAGCCAGTATACCCAGTAGTCAGAGTAAAATCATACTGGATTACAACTCTTCACATACATAAGAGACACACTCAAGGGGCAGACTCAGTGAGCACCAAAGCCACACTGAAGCAAGTCTTGCTCCATAAGGGTATCTCCTGAGCAACAGATCTTCCAGTGTAGACAAAGCTGATCATCCCAGCCAATTGGCCTCCCACTGATACCAACAGCAATCAAGGGTTAACTACAACAAGACTGTGCAAACAGCCCACAAAGGGATGCACCAAGAGCTATCACCTCGGGTGACTAGGGAGGCTGAGCCTCTGGGCCCTATAGGACACCAACCACACAAGACCACTCTATCAACTCAAGGAGACATGCCAGCTACCCAATACATAGAAACAAATACAGGGAGCAGCCAAAATGCGGAGACAAAAAAACAAGTCACAAATGAAAGAAATGGATGAAAGCAAACACCTGGATATAGAGTTCAAAACCACAGTTATAAGGTTACTCAAGAATCTTCTAGAAATCTCCAAGAAATTTAGTGAGACAAGCAAGTATACGAAAAAGGACCAATCAGCCCTAACCAGTTTGGCTCAGTGGATAGAGTGTCAGCCTGCAGACTGAAAGGTCCCAGGTTTGATTCCAGTCAAGGGCATGTACCTTGGTTGCGGGCACATCCCCATTAGGGGGAGTGCAGGAGGCAGTGATTGGTGTTTCTGTCTTATCAATGTTTCTAACTCTATCCGTGTTACTTCCTCTCTGTAAAATATCAATAAAATATATTTTGAAAAAAAGAAAAAGGACCAATCCGAAATTAAGCATACACTGACTGAAATAAAGAATAATATACAGAGATTCAACAGCAGACTAGAAGATCCCAAGAATCAAGTCAAAGATTTGAAATACAAAGAAGCAAAAAACACCCAAACAGAAAAAAAGAAGAAAAAAAAAAAGAAAAAGAAAAAGAAAAAAAAAAAAGAATCCAAAAATATGAAGATAGTGTAAGGAGCCTGGGACAACTTCAAGTGTACCAACATCAGAATTATAGGGGTGCCAGAAGAAGAGAGAGAGCAAGATACTGAAAACCTATTTGAAGAATAATGACTGAAAACTTCCCCCACCTGGTGAAAGAAATAGACTTACAAGTCCAGGAAGCACTGAGAACCACAAACAAAAGGAATCCAAAGAGGACCACATCAAGACACATCATAATTAAAATACCAAGGGCAAAAGACAAAAAGAGAATATTAAAAGCAGCAAAAACAGTTAGTTACCTACAAGGGAGTACCCATATGACTGTCAGCTGATTTTTCAATAGAAACTATGCAGGCCAGATGGGAGTGGAAAGAAATATTCAAAGTGATGAATAGCAAGAAACTACAACCAAGATTATTCTACCCAGCAAAGCTATCATTTAGAATTGAAGGTCAGATAAAGAGCTTCACAGATAAGAAAAAGCTAAAGGAGTTTATCACCACCAAACCAGTATTATATGAAATACTGAAGGGTATTCTTTAAGAAGAGGGAAAAGAAGAAAAAGGTAAAGATAAAAAATTATGAACAACAAATTGACAACAAATACATATCTATCAACAAGTGAACCTAAAAATCAAGTTAATAAAAAACCTGATGAACAGAACAGACTGGTGAATGTAATAGAATCAGGGGCAAGGAAAGGGAGCAGACTGACAATTCTCAGAGGAAAGGGGTTGTAGGGGGTGTGGGAAGACATTGGACAAAGAGTTTACACCTATGGACGAGGTCAATGGTGGGGCAAGGCCTGGAGTGGAGTGGGAACCAGGTGGAGGGGAACTATGGGGGGGGGGGAGAGGAACATCTGTAATAATCTGAAATATATATATATATATATATATATATATATATATATATAGAGAGAGAGAGAGAGAGAGAGAGAGAGAGAGAGAGAGAGAATACACAAAACTGCTAAGAGTTTGGAGATACAAAGGAGAATTTTCACACACTATTCAACTTCTTAGAATAACTTGTCACTGAACTTGAGTTTTCTTTTATGTAAATTGGAGATAATAATTGTAAGCACCTCACAGAGTTCCTTTTTAAAAATTAAGATATAATTCGCTCACCACAAAATTCACCCCTTTAAAGTGTACAATTCAATGTTTTTCAGTATATTCACAAAGTTGCCAAACCATCACCACTCTTTAATCCAGAACATTTCATTACCCCATAAAAAGACCCCATACCCATAGTATTCACTCCTCATTCTACCTTTTTCCCATACCCTGGTAACCACTAATCTACTTTCTGCCTCTACAAATTTGACAATTTTGAACATTTCATATAAGTAAAATCATACAGTATTTTCAAGGTTCATCCAAGTTATAGCATGTAACCATATTTTATTCCTTTTTATGGCTGAATAATAGTTCATTGGATGAGTGTACACAATTTATCCATCCATCAACTGATAGATACTTGAGTTGTTTCCATTTTTTGCTATTATGAATATTACTAGAGGCCCAGTGCATGAAATTTGTGCGCAGGTAGGGTCCCTAGGCCTGGCCAGCAATCAGGGCCGATTGGTGCCTTCCGGCTGCCAGTGAGGGCCTTCCTTCTAACATGGGTAGACAGTTGGTTTTTTGGAAAACAAATGTTTCATGGTTAAGTGATTTAAAAAGGTCAAGGGAAGGTGAATATTTTCAGTAATTGGCTTTATTTTACTCACTTTGGTCAATTATCTTTTAAGAATTTGATTACCCTTTTGTTGAATTTTCTTTCTCAGTTAAGTGGATTAATTATAGCAATTGCAAAGTTTATAAGATTTTGGTTTGATTTTTGGTGAGAGTAGAAATGAAAAATGGTTTAGAAAGACCTGAGTAGGGTAATTTCTGGGATGGTTGGCTTGAATTTTTTGGCTGTCATTGTCCTTGGACTAGATCTGCTCATGAAAAATATGTATACCACAAGGATCCCAAGGCCTGGCCAGCAATCAGGGCTGATTGGTGTCTTTCAGCTATCAGTCAGAGCCTTCCTTTATTCAGCACCACCTTCTGGTGGTCAGCACATGTCACAGCAAGCAATCGAACCCCCAGTCTCCCAGTTGAATTCCTAAGGAGACACTCTGCATATTAGCCTTTTATATATTTAGATTGCTATAAACATTCTGGTACAAGATTTTGTTGTGGGAATGTATTTCTTTTTCTTGGCCATATATCTAGGAGTAGAATTGCTGAGTCATAGAGTAACTCTATGTTTAACTCTTTGCCAAGCTTCTTTCTACAGCAGCTGAACCATCTTACATTTCCATCAGCAATGTATGAGGGTCCAGTTTCTCCACATCTTTGTCAATACTTGTGATTGTCTGTCTTTTCATCACAATCATCCTAGTGGATATAAATAGTATCTCACTGTGGTTTTGATTATTTTGTCCCTGATGGCTATGAAGTTGAGCATCCTATATAATAAAAGAGTAATATGCAAACTGACTGTCACTCCAACACACAAGATGGCTGCCCCCATGTGGTCAAAGATGCTTGCCCCCATGTGGACACAAGATGGCTGCCAAAAGATGGCCATCAGGGGAGGGCAGTTGGGAGGGACCAGGCCTGCAAAGGAGGGCAGTTGTGGGCGATCAGGCCAGGAAGGGAGAGAAGTTGTGGGGAGACCAGGCCTGCAACAGAGGTCAGTTGGAGGTGATCAAGCCTGCAGGGGAGGGCAGTTAGGGGTGACCAGGCCGGCAGAGGAGGGAAGTGGGGGGCGACTAGGCCTGCAGGGAAGGGCAGTTGGGGCGGGGGGGGAGGTGATCCAGGCCTGCAGAGGAGAGCAGTTGGAGGGGATCAGGCCTGCAGGGGAGGGCAACTAGGGGTGACTAGGCTGGCAGGGGAGGGCAGTTAGGGGTGACCAGTTTAGCAGGGAAGGGCAGTTAGGCATTAATCAGGCTGGCAGGCAGGAGTGATTAGAAACAATCAGGAAGGCAGGCAGGTGAGCAGTTGGGAGCTAGCAGTCCTGGATTGTGAGAGGGATCCCAGATTGGAGAGGGTGCAGGCTGGGCTGAGAGACACCCCCCTCAGCCCAATGCAGGAGCTGCCTCCTGGTGGTCAGTGCACTCCCACAGTGGGAGCACTGACTGGCACCAGATGCAGGGCTCATGGCTGGTGAATGCCACTGCAGTGGCATGAGCCTCTCCCGATCAGACTGACTGGGCACAAGCCCAAGGCAGGTGCAGCAGGGCCAGCATAAGTGGGACTGCCAGTTTCAGCCCAATCCCTGCAGGCCATGCCAAGGGACCCCACTGGTGCATGAATTCATGCACTGAGCCTCTAGTCTTTTCATAATCTTAATGGCCTTGGTATATCTTCTTTGGAGAAATGTGTATTTCCTTTGGCCACTTAAAAATCAGATTATTTGTCTTTTTATTGTTGCACTGTAAGAGATCTTTGTATATTCTGGATATTAATATCTTATCAGGTATATGATTTGTAAATGTCTGTGTGGGAGGAAATGTAAATCGGAGGATTGTGTTTTTACTTTCTTAAACAAGGTCCTGTAATACCAAACGCTTTTAATTTTGATGAAGTCCAATTTGTCTATTTTTGTATTGCTTGTCCTTTTGGTGTCATATTTCAAAAAAAACAACACACTTGCCTAATCCAAGGTCACAGGGATTTATACCTATGTTTTCTAAGCATTTTAGCTATAAAACTAATAGTCCTAGCCCTTATATTGAGGTCATTGACCCATTTTGAGTTAATTTTTACACTTGATGATAGGTCTCAGAGTTCTTGTGGTGCCTCCACTAGATGAATATCTCATTCTACAAGGCACATAATAAGCTCTCAGAGACTGACTGGGAGCGAGTATTATTGTTGTACGATTTGTTTAAAGACACCACCAAACATGCAATCGTCATTCAATACAATGCAGAGAAAGAGCAATCTTATTACATCCTGGTTACATCTTCTTTTTGAGAAAGAAAAAAAACACATACATACACCATAACATAATCAGCTGGTTTGGTTGCCCACCTCCTCACCATCCTTGGTAACTGCTAACCATTTCCAAAAGGCGAAGACTTGCCCAGGTGAGGATTTCAGAGCAGAGGTGGCTCCCAGGGCAGCCCCAGTGCTGTACCGGGGACCAGGCACCTCTGGCCAAGCAGAAAGCGTCTCAGGGTGACTGCACAGGAGGGAAAATACCATTTTGACATAAGTAATCATCATGAAGCATTATACGTTTATTCTTGTGTTTCCATGTCCATGTGCACATATATTTCTTCATGCGAGCTTCATGCAGAATTCACTCACTACCCAAATGCTCCAAGTAAGTCAGTGCTCCAACTACCCACATCTGCCAAACAGCCTCTCTGGATCATTAGTATATCCGAGGGGTCCACGTGCGTTTTTCTTTGGGACAATCTCACTGAAATCTCAAGGGTTTTAAGGGGGGGCAGGAGGAGAGGAGTGTGCAGTTCAATGAGTGTCGACAGATATACACAATTGTGTAATCACTACCACAATTGGGTTAGGGGACCGTTTCATCGCCCCCAAATTTCGTCATATCCTTTTGTAGAAAATCCCCACCTCACTGATCCACTTTCCATATTTTTTTTTTCCTATTTCCAAAATTTTATGTAAATGGAATTATAGAGCATGTAGCCTGTGAGTCTGGCTTCTTTCGTTTACATAATGCTTTTGTGATCTATCTGTGTCCTTGCATGCATCAGCAGCCTTGTTCCTGTTTATTGCTGAGTAGCACTCCTCTGTGCGGATGGGCCACAGTCTGTTTACCCGTGCACCACGTGACGGACTGCTGGTTGTCTCAGTGTTTGGGCTTTTACGAAAACAGCTGCTACAAACATTAGCACACAAACCTTTGTGTGCATGTGTGCTTTTACTTCTCCTGGAACAAGCAAATGTAGCACTAGACGGTGGTCTCTGAGTACCATTGGAAGTGTGTGCTTTACGTGGTAAGAAATTGCCAAACTGTTTTCCAAAGTAATTGTGTCCTTTTGATTTGTTGATCAACAACCTGGCTGGCATGAGGTCTGGTTTTGTTTTGTCTTGTTTTGTGATTTAATTTTAGTCATTCTAGAAGGCAGGTAGTGGTATCTTCTTAGGTTTTTAATTTGCATTTCCCCTAATAACCAGTGAGCTTCTCTGTTTGGATTTTGGTTTTACAACATACAGGCTATTCTGGATGATTTATCTCTCTCTCTCTCTCTCTCACACACACACACACACACACACACACACAATGTATTAGGTAAGTTAAAAGAGACAGCATGTTCCTACTGTCAGGAATTAAACGCACGCCTTCTCTCCACCCTACCATCCCCAAAGGGACTGCCTCCCCATTTCCCATGAGAAAAACGCCTGGTTTGGTACACTCTCTAGCAACCCTGAGCTGCAGCCAATCTGCGTCATCCTCACCGTGTAATTAGAGGCTGGAGGTGCCCACGTGTCTCATTTTTAGGATGCTGTGGGCTACATTTGGCTCAGATTAGGTTATGCTTTAAGGCGTCCCACTGCATATCTCTTCCTTTTCCCCCTCGCTGTTCTGTTCCTCAGAAGGCTCTCAAAAGAACAAGCAGATCTGGGTTGGAGCGAAGTCTCGCTCTCTGAGGACCGTGGGGAGGTACAGACCTCTATGAGGCACGCTCTCTCGTGCAGAAGAGGAAGGAAAAACAAAAACCACCAGCCCCCGAGGGCACAGCTTCCACTCAAACCCAGCAAGAGCGTACCGCTTCACGCACTGTAATCATCTGCCCGCAAGAATTCTGTGTGTTTCGCCCAGTGGACATGGCCCTCTACAAGGCTCGTATTTTCTTCCCTCTTCTCACGTAGAAGCCATCGCCCCAACCACTCCTTCTTGCTCTCTGTTTGCTGGAGAACATACAGGCTCCCCGGTTCCATTTCAGGGAAACAATACATACATGTTTAGTTTAAGTATGTCCCAGGCACTCTGTGTGGAGCCTTCCTCTGCTGCCGGTGTGGCCAGAGCTAGCCTGTTTTCATTAAGGGAGTCGAGCTCTTACTTAAAGAGAGAGACAAGCCGAAACCGGTTTGGCTCAGTGGATAGAGTGTTGGCCTGTGGACTGAGGGGTCCCGGGTTCGATTCCGGTCAAGGGCATGTACCCTGGTTGCGGGCACATCCCCGGTGGGGGGTGTGCAGGAAGCAGCTGATCGATGTTTCTCTCTCATCGATGTTTCTAGCTCTCTATCCCTCTCTCTTCCTATCTGTAAAAAAATCAATAAAATATGTTTAAAAATAAAAAATAAAGAGAGAGACAAGAATCTATTTGATTTCTTTTAGCTTTATGATTGGTTTTTGTTTCGTGTGACGGACTGCTGGTTGTCTCAGTGTTTGGGCTATTTTTTTCAGTGTTTGGGTTTGTTTTTTCCAGAAACAGGGCATATAGACTTAGTTCCCAAAACTGCATCCGTCACGAGGCCTGAGGCGCATGCAGGACCAGAGCTAGATGGCAGAGCTCTGCCTTCCGGTAGCAATTGCTGTGCACTGTGTGTGAAGCCAGATGAAAACAGACCCCCCTGCCTATTTCGTGTGGCACAGCCAGGGAAGGGAGCAAGCTAACCTTCATGAGAGGCTCATCTGAACTCACGCCTGGAATCAGCCTGACATATTATACATTCATCGTTTCATCTTCAGCTGTTTGAGTCACTGCACTGCTAGCAAACCCCCTCGTAGTGAGCCTGCCTTACAGAGCAGGGCACAAACAGATGCAAACCCTCCAGCGTCTTGTATAAGGTCAACAGGGAAACAAAGGCAAAACAGGTAAAAGTAAATAGAATAAGCATTACTTTTAAAATAAGAGAAAACGTATCTCTTTTTTTCTTTTTGCATTTAAAATTTATTCTATAATAATTAAATATTCCTTAAATAATCAATGAATAAATTTAGCTATTTTTAAAAAATTCTTTGTTTAAAGTATTACATATGTCTCTCCCCCCCCCCCATTGGCCACTCCACCCCTCAGCACATGCCCCCACCACCCCTAGTGACTGTGTCCATTGGCGAGGCTTACATGCATGCATACAAGTCCTTTTGTTGATCCCCTCCCCTCCCCCCCACCCTCCCCTGCCTTCCCTCTGAAGATTGAGAAACTGTTCAATGCTTCTCTGTCTCTGGATCTAATTTTGTTCATCAGCTTATGTTGTTCATTATATTCCACAAAAGAGTGAGATGATGTGATATTTTTCCTTCTCCAGAAAACTTATTTCTTGATTATTTCCTGTGTCCAAGTTCCCTGTGTGCAGTATCTAAATGTATCCAATTTTACCTAACGTACCTGTGGGTTGTGTATTATGGACCTCGGAACAGTTTACTAACTTCCCCAGTGCTAGTGGAGTAGCTTGGATTTGGATTAGGATCAGTCAGATTCTGGAATCGAGTCTCCCCAACAACCCACATGCCACAGTCATCCAGGAGACAAAGGAGAAACTTCCCGTAACAATGCTCAGAAGGGTGTGGGAATTGTCACAGCAGATCAGCCCATGAGTCTAACCAAGCGAGCCCCGCCAGGCAGCCCTGGCAGGGATGGCGCAGGGTTCGAGGTGCCATGGCCAGGCATTGTTTCAGCAGCAGCATTGGAGCTCCGGTGAAGGGTCAGGAGTGGAGATTGGTGTCCAAATGTCACTGACTCAAAGGGGAATAAGACTATTTTGTCATTGCCAGAGACCAGAGCAGGGAGGAGACCAGGAATCCAGGCAGGCAGAGAAATCCGATCACATTTCCAGCCACCAAAGCGCTACGAAGAGACTGTGACTCTGATATCATGTCTGGGCCAGCCACGACTCGGTCAGGGCCTGGGCCCCGAGGCCTCAGGAGTGGATGCCAGCAACCCTGGCCTTAGCACTTCCCTAGCTCTGTCTAGGTGCCCAGCTCTGCTCTGACTGCTCTGTATCTACTAACCCTTTTAACGCTCACAACAACCCTTTGAGATGATCCTTTTTTTTTTTTAAATATATTTTATTGATTTTTTTTACAGAGCGGAAGAGAGAGGGATAGAGAGTTAGAAACATTGATGAGAGAGAGTCATCAATCAGCTGCCTCTTGCACACCCCCTACTGGGGATATGCCCGCAACCAAGGTACATGCCCTTGACAGGAATCGAACCCGGGACCCTTCAGTCCCCAAGCCAACGCTCTATCCCTAGAGCCAAACCGGTTTTGACCCTTTGAGATGGATCTTATCTGTCTTTTGTCTGCGAGGAAACGGAAGCAGGGAGGAGTTAAATAACTTTCCCAAGATCCCACAGTGAGTAGTAGGCAGAGCTGGGATCCGAACAGGACAGCTTGGCTCCAGAGTCCCTGCTCTTAGCTCTCACACCATCCTGCGCTGTAGGCATCTGCCCCTGTCCAGGAGGCGGGCCCAGGCAGTGCTCAGAAGGTCTGAAGAAAGGACTGAAGCTGTGAATGGTGATCAGCTTGCCAGTGGAGGGCACTCATGGAGAGGAGCAAGTCAGTGAGAACAGCCGAGGTGAAAGGAGGATTCAAGAAGGGAAAGCCATTGAGGTAGAAGGAACAATCAAAGAGACAGGAAGGGAACAGGCCTATGCAGCAGCCGGGGACCTGAAGGAGGAGAGAGCTTCAAGGAGAAAGGGTATGCACATGCCCAGTGAGGCAGAGAGGTCCAGAAGAGGGGGCCTGAAAAACGGGCCCTGGAACTGACATTCTGAAACTTGTGTTGATGAAGATGTGGGTTGTTCTGTTTTTCCTTTTGCTCCTCACCCGAGGATCTTTTTCAGTTGGTTTTTAGAGAGAGTGGAAGAGAGAGGAGAAGACAGAGAAATATCGATGTGAGAGAAACACAGCGATTGGTTGCCTCCTGCAAGTGCCCTGACCAGGGCCCAGGCTGGGGAGGAGCCTGCAACCAAGGTACATGCCCTTGACTGGAATTAAACCTGGGGCCCTTTGGTCCACAGGCTGACACTCTATCCACTGAGCCACACTGGTTAGGGCTTCTTTCCCTGAAACAAGAGGGAAGGAGAGACCAGCCAGCATGGTTCAGTGGTTGAGCATTGACCTATGAACCAGGAAGTCACGGTTTGATTACCGGTCATGGCACATGCCCAGGTTACAGACTCAATCCCCAGTGTGGGGTGTGCAGGAGGCAGCCAATCAGTGATTCTCTCTCATCATTGATATTTTTATCTCTCTCTCTTCCTCTTCTTTCCTCTCTGAAGGAAAGGAGAAAATTAAAGAGGGAAGGAGAAAATTAGTGAAGATATAGAGACATTTTAATGTGGAGTAAGCCTGGGTTCAGGTGGCCCCAATCGCAGCCACGTAGGTGAGATCATCTGCCTCTGGAATTTTGTTTCCAAACATGACGATTGCTGGGAACTCACAGAAGAAAACTTAAGGGTGATGCTCCATGTGCCTGACTGGTATCCTGGCCCCCGCTACCTCTCAGGAGGAGATGAGTGAAAATGTACCATTTCCCTCCTGCAGAGTTAGAACCCGGGGCCAGCTGCTTCCCACCTTCCATGCAGTCACTGTGGACACAGAGTTGGCTCGCAATAAATACCTGTAAAATAAATGCCTCGATGAATGAGTGACTGAACAAACACATTTCACACTCTGTGACTTTG